>NC_081417.1:54516284-54598110 GCF_949786415.1 Peromyscus eremicus
TGCAGGAAAATGAATGGATCTAGAGAGTATAATATTAAGAGAGGTCACCCAATCTTTTTTGTTTGTTTTTGTTTTTCAAGACAGGGTCTCTCTGTGTAGCCCTGGCTGTCCTGGAACTTGCTCTGTAGACTCGGCTGGTGTCAAACTCAGAGATCCACCTGCCTCTGCCTCCTGAGTGCTAGGATTAAAGATGTGCACCACTACACCCCATTAAGGTCACCCAATCTTAAGAAAATGAGAACCACAGGCTTTCCCTTACCTGCAATGTTAGCCTATGATGCATGTATATACATATATGTATATAACACATACATATGCAAACAGGTATGAGTGTAGATAAAGTTTAAATATCAAGAAAGGAGACCAAGAAAGAGCAATACAGGTGATGAGCAAGGATGTGGGTAGGCAAAAGGGTATGTTTGCTGACAGATGCAGCTCTGAATAGAGTTATTACAGGAAGTAGTGCAGGCGGAGGGAAGAACAGTGTATGTGTTTGGGGGGAGGGGTTTCTCATCACAGAGAGGTTAAAAGGAGACTGAATACAGGAGACTTCTAGAAGGCATCCAGGCCTAGAGAGCAAAAGGCAACCATTTCTGGAAAAGCACACAGTAAATATAGAAAAGCAGAAGCCAGTGTGTGGCTGGGAGGTGCCCAGTGGTAGCCCTGAGGCTCCTGGGTTCCCTGACTTGTGGCCCCCTCAGGCTGTGAAGCAGGCCTCTGCCCCCAAGGGATGCAGGAGAAGAAATACTGTTGAAAATTCATGTTAAGATGAGTAGTGGTATCTCATACCTTTAATCCTAGCACGTGGGAGGCAGAGGCAGGTGGATCTCTGTGAGTTGACAGCCAGCCTGGTCTACAAAGTGAGTTCCAGGATAGTCAGGGGTGTTACACAGAGAAAAACCTGTCGAGAGAGAGAGAGAGAGAGAGAGAGAGAGAGAGAGAGAGAGAGAGAGAGAGAGAGAGAGAGAGAGAAGAAAATCAAGTGAAATAGCATTGACTCAGTGGGGTGTGACTTCATGCTCATGCTGTGCATTTCCTGCAAATGCAGATGTCAAGACCTAAACCATGTAGACTCTATCTATACCACGTTAGCAGAGGGCTGCATAGATCCAGCTTCTCATTTCTCTGCCAAGGTTGGCTGAGGCAGGATGGAAACAGCAGAGGAAAGAGGGTCCCTTTAAAGAGTGTACCCACAAACTGTTCTTCAAATCTGGGCAGGTTACATACCTGACTTCCTTGGCCCTCGTGTCCTTGTATACTGAACAGAGCTAACAATGGTAGCTGCTGACTTTAAAGGTAGCCCGCACAGCCCCACACACAGTAGGTATAGCACGCAGCTTAGAGAAGGCACCCCATGACTATGGGGAGTGCATATCTGAGCATGAAGTCAGCGGGAAACTGTAGTTTCCAAATGACTTCCAAGTCTTTCCCAGCATTTGATCTAGCTTGGATCCCTTATCCTACCAACTATAGGTAACAAGTCCAGAGGGCTGCCCTGGGCGTGCTTTGTATACTCAGTACACACAGCACAGTGGTGCTCAGCTTCAGACAGAGCTTGCTGGGATCAGGTGTCCTCGCAGAGATGGGGTGAAGACAAGGACAGCTGACCCTCAGGGAGGTGTCATCACACACTGATGATCAGGCATGTTCAGGAAGATGCTCTCTGATCCGGGCTCTGACCCTCAAGAAGGTAAGGCAGAGTAGGTAGAGGGCAGGCGTCCCAGAATTCCCTGCCTGAAGTCAGCTCAGGCTCACATCCAGAATCTTCCTAGCTCAGGTTATTCATTCATTCAGGTATCTCCTAGTCTTCTAAATTACATATTGCCCAGGATTTAAGTTCCAGACATAGATGAAAAATAGGCAATAATAAAACAAATGACAAATACCAAATTATCACATCAGTTACTATGAATTATTCAAAATTAAAAGCCTGTCACATCAAGTTGGAGGGATGACTCAGCAGTTAAGAGCATTGGCTGCTCTTCTAGAGGTCCTGAGTTCAACTCCCAGCAACCACATGGTGGTTCACAACCATCTATAACTGTCTGTAATCCCATGGGATCTGATTCCCTCTTCTGGTATGCAGACATACATGCAGACAAAACACTCATATACATAAAATACATACATTAAAAAGAAAGAAAGAAACTGAAGCCTGTAAAAAAAAAAAAAAACTCTGCCACATCTTTGCAAGGACAGATACTTAATGGGAGCCACTTAAGGATTCTGTCCTTATTATGTCATCAGCCTCCAACAGCATCCCAGCCTAAAAAGCGGACATGCCCTCATGCGCTCTCTCTGTGTTCTCTCTCTCCGTATTCTCTCTGTACTTCCCCTCCGAGAGGTGTCTCTGTCTTTCTCTCTCTGTCTTTCTCTCTGTCTTTCTCTGTCTGTCTGTCTGTCTGTCTCTCTCTCTCTCCCCTTCCTCCTAATAAAGCTCTAAAAAGGTAACCATGGCTCGTGATTCTCCAGCCACAGGTGGCGGCCAGCCACCAGCACCGCCATATACCCGCGGTATTCAGTGCCGACCAAACCTCGGTCACTATAGCCGCGGCCGGGCACCAGTGCTGCCGCTATACCCCTTCAGCCACTGTGACCAACGTTAACAGAAATGACGCTGAATTAAAGTGCTTATTCTATGGCCAGAACTAACCCCAGAGATATTCATCCCCAAGAGTTTTAAACACACTCAAAATAGTCAGTCTATCAGTGTAGTCTAATTATTACCATAGTCAAATTACTGCTACAATGAAAACACATTTAATTGGTTCAGCTTTGAAAGTCTTCAGGAGACAACCCAAAGAAGTCATGAATTTCAGGTCAAGCTGAGAGACGACAAAGCTTCAGACGTTCTCTGCACGGTGGCAGATTAACCTTGAACCTTCTTTCTTTGGTATTTTTCTCAGTAAGAAAATCTGGGTTCACCTTGGTGGGAGACAGCTTCCTCTCTCAGGTTCACCTCCTAGCCGCTCTCAGAGGTGTAGGATTCATCCACAGGGAAGGTCCACAGGCCCCTCTCCAGATGGATACTCCAGCCTGGAAGTCTTTTTTTCCACAGGTCTTCCCACACCCTGGGACTGGAAATGCTACACATGCTGCAACTCGGGCACTGAGTGTCCAGCAGCTGGAAAGGGGGATACTAAGCAACGCTTGTAGTTGGTGACCTTATCAAATTAGGCTTAAATAATACTTGACTATATTCCAGAGATGGGAAATGATGGCAGAAACAGGAAGCTGACCACCTTAAATCTTAGGTTTTCTGGCCGCTCCCCCAAGCCTCTGTGCAACACTTAGATACGACTCTGCCTGTCACTGGCTTTTAATATCAAAGTGATAATGCTCCAGAGAACAAGCAGCTTTTTTCACAGCTGAGCCTTCCAATCCATAACAGGACAGTTCTAAAACACTGCCTCAGAAACCACTGTATTTATTTTATTTTTTTTAAGATTTACTATTTTTTAAAATGTGTATGCACAGATGCCATGAGCGTGCAGACGCCTGCAGAAGCCAGAAAAGGATGTCCAATCCCCTGGAGCCAAGGTTACAGGCCGTCTCAAGCTGCCCAACATGGGTGCTGGGAACTGAACTTGCGTCCTCTGGCAGAGCAGCAATCGCTCTTAACCTCTGAGCCATCTCTCCAGCTGTGCATTTATTTTTATAATCTGAGAACACTCGAGAGTTTTCAGAGCAAAGTCTAGCTAACTCAAAGAACTATCATAGAAACGCCATTTGTAGGTACATGTCTAACTGAACTGGATTCATGCAATTACACAGGGTGGGTACTTAAGTGTTCTCAGCAGCATTATAACAGCCAAAGAGAGAAAAGAACTCAACTGCCCACCAACAAGTGGGGTAGAGCAGTACAATGCATACTACTTAGCCATAGAGGGCGCAAGACTAACAGTCCAGGTTATAACTGTTGGAATTCCTGGCCACTCCTCCAACTACATGACCACACATGTGCAGTTCAGTAGCCAAGCAAGGGGCCTTATGTCCTACGTCATCCGTGTGCTGTGTGATCGCGTAATTTGCACGCAGCGTGATCACACAATCTATGCACGTGTGTGGTGTAGCTCCTTAAGCCCATATGTGCATGTGCGGGGGAATCCATAAGAAGCAGATCACAGACTCCTCCCCCTTCTTCTCCTTCTCTCCACCTTCTCTCTCTGCACATGTCTTCCACAGGCCTGGTCATGCTCTCCTCTGTCCCTCTTTCTCCTAATAAAGCTCTGATAGGGGGTTTTGTCGTGCCTGGTGGCCTTTCTCACACAGTCACAGCGCCGCTTAATGAGTAACATTGCATTGCTGCATTAAAACCAACATTGGTGCCAAGACAAAGCAGGCTCTCCCAGCACTCTGCATGCCCAGGAACCTGTGCCCAGGTTTTGCTCCATCTGCGACTGCCCACTTTTTTCGTTTGCCCGGCTCCAGGACTGCTCCGAACAACACTAGCTGCTCAGATTAATGAGTTTCCCCTTTCCAATCCCTTGCCACTTCCTACGACTTTAGCCTGAGTTATATTTCTTGCTGTTGGACCCCCAGGGGGTCCTTGGGCTGCATACACCATGACTCATTCGCTCTTTAAGCACTGAATGCTGTCAGGGATCCTCTGAGTGCATACGCCCCCAGCCCTTACCCCTCTCTTGACAAAGGGTGGAGTAACTTGGGCTGATTCACAGATCCTTCCCTAACACAATAACACCAAACTAAGTAGAAGAAAACCAAATACAGCGCATCCACAGACGGGAGGAAGAGTAGTGGCTTCCAGGGCAGAAGGGGAGGAGACGGGAACAGCTGGGCAAGGGCTTTCTTTTGAGGGAAATGATGTTCTAGAACTAGTGATGACGACTCACCTTTGTGACTATACTGAGAACCAACAAACTGCATCCTTTACAAGGATGAGTTGTATCTGTGAAACACATCTCAGTTCTAACAAAAGTTCAGCACCGCAACGCTACAGTCAAACACACCAAGAGTTCAAGTCAAATCTAGTGCATGTTGAACGCTGTAGGCAAGTCATTAAATCATCTGTGCCTCATTTTCTCCTCTGCAAAATGGGGATTGTGGTATTGTATTCCCCCAAATATTGTGCATGCTAATAAACTTATCTGGGGTCAGAGACAGAGCAGCCACAATATTAAACATGAGGATAGGCAGTGGTAGCACACGCCTTTAATCCTAGCATTCCAGAGGCAGAAATCCATGTGTTCAAGGATACAGCCAAGCATGGTGACTCACACCTTTAATCCCAGAAAGCGAGCCTTTAATCCCAGGGAGTGAGGCAGAAAGCAGAAAGATATATAAGGCGTGAGGACCAGAAACTAGAAGCATTTGGCTGGTTAAGCATTTAGGCTTTCGAGCAGCAGTTCAGCTGAGAGCCATTGGGATGAGGACACAGAAGCTTCCAGTCTGAGGAAACAAGACCAGCTGAGAAGTTGGCCAGGTGAGGTTAGCTGTGGCTTGTTCTGTCTCTCTGATCTCCCAGTGTTCAACCCAATACCTGGCTCAGGTTTGATTTTATTAATAAGAACATTTAAGATTCATGCTACAGGGGATGATAACAAAAGAATTACTACAGGTACTGTGAGGTCAAATAAGAAAGTAAAATGTTTGTCACAAAGGTGATATACAGAAAAGAACCCAACAAAATGAACACAACGTAAACAATAGGAACTGGAAACCTCTCAACATTCCTGGGATATTCTCCATGAATTCTAGCAGACTCAATGAAACAAGTGATCTTCTATGTAATATTATGTAAAGAATTAAGCTGGCAGGCTTGCTATAAAACAAGGAAAGTATGCGGTTAGGGAAAAGACATCCGGAAGCAAAGAAATGCCAGCCATTACTGAGGAGACGCTGGGATGTTCTCACAGCCCCAAGACTAAGCTCCCAGGCTGCCCCTCAGATACACGGGAACAAGACATTGTGTTTGTGGCTTCCCATAGTCCTCCTGATGCTCAAATGCAGGCAACACCAGGGCTGCAGGCCAGAGAAGAGGCACCACCACCACCAGACCTTGACTCCACCCAGCATGGCTGGCAGGAGAAAGCTGTGGGAATGGGGTTCCCTACCTGCATGGCTTAACTGCTGCCAGATGAACCACTGCTTCCCATACCTAACTCAATTTGTTGCTGGAACACATTAAATGTAAACCCCAAATGACAGTTGTAATGGCCTCTCTAGAGGCTTAATTAAAAGTGGTATCTCAGCCATTAATCTTGTAATTGCCAAGGACAAGAGGAAAGCTGCCTGCAGGCATGGTCCTCTTCAGCCTGTGGGGCTGCCAAGCACAGTGAGTCACTCCTAGGTAGCAGGAACTTCCTGCATTTTGCCTTAGGCAAGCATAGTGAGTCACTCCTAGGTAACAGGAACTTCCTGCATTTTGCCTTGGCCAAGCACAGTGAGTCACTCCTAGGTAACAGGAACTTCCTGCATTTTGCCTTGCTCCCTTTAGCTACTGCTGCCACAACTACTGACTAGCAGAACTGCCATGGCTTGTGTCGGGATTGGAGCCTCACCTGGCATGGAAATGCTCTGACAGTGCAGAAGGGACTCTGTAAGAACATCTTTATCATAACCTGTACAGGTGGAGAGCTCATACAGATGGAGTCCCCTGAGACTTGTAACAGGACAATCAGTGTGTAAAGTCCTAGACCTCTGAATTCCCAAATCCCCCAAACTTTCTGGATCAGCAAAACTGGCTTCCGGTTGCCTAGTAACCCTCAAAGCCACAGCATAAAGCAAGATTTTCTTCTTCAAAATCCTCCCACCCTATCTTAGTTAGGTTTTATTGCTGTGGAGAGACACCACAGCAACTCCTACAAAAGAAGGTATTTCATTAGGGCTGGCTTCCAGGCTCAGAGTCTATTATCATCCATGGTGGGAAGTGTGGCGAGATGCAGGCAGACACATTGCTGGAGAGGTAGCTGAGAATTCTACATCCAGATGGGCAGGCAGCAGGAAGAGAGAGACACTGGGCCTGGCTTGAGCTTCTGAAACCCCAAAGCCCAACACCCCCTCTCCAGTAACACACTTATTCCAACAAGGCCACATCTATTCCAGCAAGGCCACACCTCCTAATAGTGCCCCTCCTTATGAGACAATGGGGGCCATTTGATTTCAAACCACTACACACCCTGACTGATAATCAGGCAAACTCTCAGCATACCTCGGAGAAATTGAGTCCCCACTCAAGCAGGGAATACTTTACATCAGAGGACTACAGAGCTGCTGTTCTGCACCCGCTGGGAGAACCCACTCGTTCTGTGCAACTGAGAGAACAGGCGGAGCAGAAGCAGACTCTGCGGCATCCCTTAGGCTTTGTGGATTGGTGTCCATGCACAGACACCGGAAGCTGGTCTACATACATGGGATCAAAGTCTGAGTACAGGACCTGACTGGGGTGCTGGGACAACTGCGGCAGAATATGGAGGAAGCAGTGGAAAGGCTCAGAGGTGGGTGTGCTAGGCAGATTTACTACAAGTCAGGAGAAGCACCTACCATCGGACTGATCCCAGGAGGGCAGAGCGGTTAAGTACTGTAGGAGGACCACAAGGTCACCGAAATGCTCAATGGTTTGTCTACTGAGTTCACAGGGAAAGAATCTGTTACGGTATTGGGCCTTTGAACTAAGAGATGACAGGATTGGATCCCAAATACCAAAGGGCAACTAGTGACAACCAGCCATCAGAGACAGTGAACAGAGTACCCTGGATGACAGAGAGGCCAGGATGGCAGTTAGGATGCTTGGACTGTTAGGGGCCTGCGGCAACAACTAACTGGCCACAGAAAACTAGGTAGACAACTAACTAAGGTGTTGTTTGACATTCAGAGAGAGAGGGACAGAGAGAGAGAGTGAGAGAGAGACAGAGACAGAGACAGAGAGAGACAGAGAGAGGAGAGACAGAGAGAGAGGAGAGAGAGAGAGAGGAGGGGGGGGAGAGAGCAAGGACTGCAGAGATGGTTCAGTGAGAAAGAGTGCTGTGCAAAGGCATGAGGACCTGAGTTGAGATCCCAGCACTCAGTGCTGTGGGGAGTGAGTCAGAAGGATTCCCGGACTTGATACTCTCCAACTTGGCTCAGGGTTTAGTGAACACCCTGTCTCAAGGGAATAAGGTGGACAGTGATAAAGTAGGCCACCAGACACACAAGCACAACCGCATGCACCACCACACTGTGTGCATGTGTATGTACACACATACAGACAGACACACCAAAAGGAGCGAAAGGAAAGTTGGCATCACCCACTGCAATCCACAGTCTGAGGAAGGGCCCTGTGATATTTATGTTCCCGTACAGTTCCTATGACAAAGATTTCACTGATCTTCTCAGAAAGGACCTGCCAACACCTGCAAGGACCACACATACCAGAATGCCAGACCTTTCAAAGACTGTTAGACATGGGTCTCAGCCGACTCTGAGACCATAGAACCTAAAATATGTTCCCCAGTAATAGAGGGGCTTTGCAGAGTCCAGGAGACAGACACAGAAGTGGCCATGCTGTTTCACTGTAGGTCCAGTTGTCAACAGAAGCACGTTGTGGTTACTCGCTAGTCCTCACGGCTGTGATTCAGACAGACGTACTTAGAAACTGAACCTACTCCAAGCCTAACAGTGGTTCAGCCGATGAAGAAGGGTGAGGACGTTGCAGAGTAGAGGAAGGGCTGTAGATGTTTTCCTTATCATCAAAATCCTCTGGATTGTCTCCGGAAGGATAGGTGGTATGCATCAATTGGGCCAGCTTGGTCCCAAGTACCCTGCTTTCCTGTGTGAGGCGGCAGGAACCAACACCTAGCATCAGGCCTTCACCAGGCCTGGCATTTCTGCTGCTTAGTGACTTGAATTTTGTCCAATATCCCAATATCAAGCAGGCATAATGTAAAGTAAAACACCAAACATCCCAGGAACAAACAGACATCTGGCAATTTGAAACTGAGCCATTAAGAGTTACTCACTTTGAGCCGGGCTGGGCCCTCCCGCATTGATCACTAAATGAGATGATGTCTTACAGCTGGATCTCAAGGAGGCATTTCCTCAGCTGAGGCTCCTTCCTCTCTGATGACTCTAGCTTGTGTCAGGTTGACACACAAAACCAGCCAGTACACTAAGGGACCTTTGCAACGGTCATCAGCAGGTAATGGAGGTGGGAAGCGCCTGCTGCCAAACCTACACCAAGAGAACCAGCTCGTGAAAGCTGCCCTTTGACCTTCACACAAAGGAGGAAGAGGGAGGGGGGAGAGGAAGAGGGGGTGGGGGCAGGGAGGGAGAAGAAACAGCAGCAGCTGCACCTGGACCTCCTACTGGAAACACAAGGAAGCAGGTTCACAGGTAATGGTTGCCACCCCCCGGGGAGGACTGTAAACACCTCACTCCAGCATGCTGGACAAAGTCAATTTCTATAATGTGTACAGATCCAATGAGACAAAACACTTATCTCCTGGAGGATGTCTATTCCTGCCGTGCTCTATCGTCATCACCGTCATTTCTAATATGCTACATTTTGAAATATCTGTAAAACATGGTACTAGAAATATAAAAACAAAAAATACAGGTTTCAAATTTTTGTTCATAGATTCAAAACTTATGAAACATGTGGAGCATATTCCAATAGATAAAGCTAAATAAAAACAGGAAAAACTATAAAGTCATATACTGTGGTGGTTTAAGTAAGAATGTCCCTGTAGGCTTATATATTTGGATGCTCAGGGAGTGGCACTGTTTGTTAGAGTAGGTGAGGCCTTGTTGGAGGAAGTGTGTCACTGGGAGGGTGGGCTTTGAGGTTTTAAAGGCCCAAGCCAGACCCAGTGGCTCTTTCTCTTCCTGCTGTCTGCAGATCCAGATGTAGCACTCTCAACTTCTCCAGCACCATGTCTGCCTGCCTGTCGCCTGCTCCCTGCCATGATGATAATGGATTAAAACTCTGAAACTATAAGCCAGCTCCAATTAAATGTTTTCTTTTACAAGAATTGCTGTGGTTATGGCATCTGTGGTGGTTTGAATATGAATGGCTCCCATAGGCTCATATATCTGAATGCTTGGCCATTAGGAAGTAGTGCTACTTGATAGGGATTAGAAGATATTATGGCCTTATTGAGGAAGTGTGTCAGTGGAGATTGGCTTTGAGTTTTTGATAACTCAAGCCAGCCCAGTGTCTCTCTTCCTGCTACCATCCAGTACCTGTTACCTCTTCAGTACCATGTCTGTCTGCCTGACACCATGCTTCCTGCCATGACAACAATGGACTAAACCTCTGAACTGTAAGCCAGCCCCAATTAAATATTTTCCTTTATAAAATTTGCCATGGTGTCTCTTCACAGCAACAGAAACCCTAATTAACACTCCAGGAGTGAAGTGTTTCTGTGACAGGCTAACCATGCTGCGTGTTGGCAGAATGTGGATTTGGGGACTGGATTAAGAAAGAAGTTGAATGCTTTAAGTGGAGTTTAATGGGCCATACTTGTAGGAGCATGGAAGACAGTAGTACTGAGGGTGATTTGAACTGTCGGGGCCCAGCCCAAGAAGTTTCAGAGGAGAAGAATATTAATGTGTGACCTATAGACCATTTTTTTTTTTTTTTTTTTTTTTTTTTGGTTTTTCGAGACAGGGTTTCTCTGTGTAGCTTTGCGCCTTTCCTGGGACTCACTTGGTAGCCCAGGCTGGCCTCGAACTCACAGAGATCCGCCTGGCTCTGCCTCCCGAGTGCTGGGATTAAAGGCGTGCGCCACCACCGCCCGGCAATAGACCATTCTTGTGAAGAATGTGGCTGCTTTCTGCCCTTGTCCAAAAAATCTGCCTGAGCTAAATTGAAGAGTTATGGATTAGCAGCTTTGGCAGAGGAGATTTCCAGGCAGCCTAGTATTGACTGTTGCTTGGTGACTAGTGGCCACACTTATGCAGATCTATAGTGAAAAGGAGCAAAATGAGAAAGGAAAAATACAAAATGTACAGTTTGAGGAGAAAAGGAGCACTAAGAAGTATAATGGGGTCAAGTCCAGTGCCCAAGGAGAAAAAAGTTTAAAGAAAAACCAGGTGCTAAATGTAATAAAGAAAATGGTGACCTCATGGCAATGTTCTACCCACCTAAGCTTCCAACTTGTGAAAAGGAATTAAAGAAAAGTCTAGGGCTGAATAACAGCACAGACCTTTAATCCTAGCACTCAGGAGACAGAGGCAAGCAGATCTGTGAGTTCAAGGCCAGCCTGGTCTACAGACCGAGTTCCAGAACATCCAAGCTTAGGCGGTGAAAGAAACCATCAAAAACAGAAAGCTGATGTAAATGTATTTGAACAAGGGGCCATGTTCCAGCCCCAGCAAGCAGCAGAGCAAACAGCAGAACATGGCAGCTTAGGCCACATGGTTCTGGCTTTAGAGTCAAGGACAGAAGAAAAGGATTATGGAATCTCGACCTCTGTGACCAAGGAAAGCCACTGAGGTCAGGGGTGTCCCTGCATGGAGGCCTAGAGAGGCCATTGTATGAAGCCATGAAGGGTAAAGCCTGGATTGCCTTGGAGACCCCAAGATGTTGGAGATGCCAAAGTCATGGGATGCCTGCTGAGGAAAGTTGCCAACAGGGTGTGGAACCAACTCAAGAGAGAAGTGTGTTGCAGTCAACAAAGTTGAAGGGAGCTGGAGATCTGAAGAGCACTTTGACATCAGACATGGAGATGCAGAGTTTGAGTTTGCCCAGCTGGTTTTCTGTCCTGTTTCAGTACAGTATTTCCTTAGGATTAGAATAAAAGATTGCCATGAGTCCCTGAAGAGACTTGGAACTTTGAACGTTTAAACAATGTTGGGACAGAGACAGACTATGGGGACTTTTGAAGTTGGACTGAATGCATTTTGCTTTATGATATAGCTACAAGCCTATGGTGGCCAGGGAGTGGACTGTGGTGGTTTGAAAAGGAATGGCCCCCATAGGCTCATACATTTGGATGCTTGGTCATTAGGGAGTGGTGCTACTTGACAAGGTGTGGCCTTGTTAAAGGAAGTCTGTCACTAGGAGTTGGCTTTGAGGTTTTGAAAGCTCAAGCCAGACCCAGTATCTCTCTCTTCCTGCTGCCTTCCAATCCAGATGTAGAATTCTCAGCTACCTCTCTAGCACCATGTCTGCCTACATGCTGCCATGCTTCCCACCATGATGATAACAGAGTGAACCTCTGAACTGTAAAGCAGCCCCAATGAAATGTGTTTCTTTATAAGAGCTGCCGTGGTCATGATGTCTCTTCACAGCAATAGGAAGCCTGACTAAGACAGCATCTCTTCATAGCAACAAAACACTGACTAAAACATATAATAGCCATTAACAACTTATATGCAGGCAATTAATGGCAATTTGTTATCATACAAGTTCCCACCATTCTGAAGTTGTAACTGAAGTTTGAATTTGAAGATAAAGTGGCAATCACTCATCTTAATGGGTAACTTAATATGCACTTTGAGGGGACACCTTATCATTATTTAAAGTTGTTTCTTTGTTGTTGTTTTGTTTCTGAGACAGGAACTCATTATGTAGCCCTGGCAGGCCTGGAACTTACTAAATAGATCAGGCTGGACTCAAGCTCACTGGCATCTGCCTGCCTTTTCCATCCTATGGGCTGGGATTAAGGACATGTACCACCATGCCCAGCAAGGCTTACATGATTTAATGAGTAGGGCATACATTATGAATGACGTAGACAAGACAATAATGGTTAGTGCAATAGAGGGTTCATAGAAAACATACACAAGGGCTTGTTTCAAGTAGTTCTCAGTTTTCAGATCTGGATTCCTCACAGTATTTTTCTGGATATTCTAACCAATATAGGCGATCTTATTGTGATCTCTACCTTTTTTATTATTACAACAATATCTATAAAAGGCTTATAAGATTCTCAGTTGCCCTCCTTCTACTGCCTCCTCCCTGTTATACTAACCCAGACTAAAGCTGTTACACAGCTCTCCAGTTTTGCATGGTCCTGTTTCTCCCCTGACCCCAAGCAGATTAAGTCTCCTGCAGACCTAGCTAAGTACCTTCTTTGGTCATACCAGGTTCATTCAGCATCTAATGAACGAGGATTCTGGCTACAGAAGCACCAATACCATTGGCATCTGGAGAACATCAGTGTCTGAACTCTGCAGCCTTGAGGGACAGGGCTTCGCCATGAGAAAACAGAGAGTTCCATCTGGGCACACATGAGGACGTGAGTTCAAATCCCCAGAACCTACATGGAGCTGGACACAGTAGCTCATTTCTATAATCTTCACATTCTTATAATGAGCTAGGGAGGCTGAGTCAGGAGACTCACAGGAAGCTCACGGACCAGCTAGCCTGGAGTATGCAGTGTGAAAAACAACAGACTGCCTCAAACAAGGTGGAAAGTAAGCCTGACACTGAGGTTATCCTGACCTACACACACACACACACACACACACACACACACACACACACACAGATACATGCACCCGAATTCACACATACACTACATACATTATATGCACACATACAAAACACAATCAAAGAAAACACAGTTACCTCCTCACAAGTGCACAGCAGAGCTCACATCGAAAGATCTGCAGCGGAGCTTTGCAAGAATGATGACCAGAGACAGTGGTCACACAGCACACCCAAGCCCTCTGCAGTGTCCCACTGTGTCACTGAGAACAGCTAGGACAGCACAAAGGAGGAAAGGCAGCCCAGCCCGAGGCCATCAACAGCCATGGTGAAGAAGCTAACGTTTACTCAGCTTTTCCTGGTGGACTTGGATGGTGGGGAGGTCTCCCATTAATCCTCCCAACAACCCAAGTGGCTAGCCATAGCACACCCACACCTCCAGCTAAAACCAGAAGCCAGGCCATTACCTCAGGAGTGCACATCAGGTGGGGGCTGGGGCAGCTGCGAGGGTCACTGTGGCTCCCTTGTGTGGCTAGTCAAAGGAGTCAGTTTCCTCTGTTAGGTCACAGGTAGGCAAACTCTCCAGGATTCTCGCAGGAGGAATGCATTTGACTTAGACTGGCTCACTTTCCCATCTGTGGAAGCAAGCTCTAACGTCTGGTCACTGCTGTCAGGCTTCTCAGTGCAGTAGGAAAGTGTCCTGTGTATTCTACGGCCAGGCTCAGGGTGGGTTCAGGCAAATGACCATCCATAACCACAGTACACAGTCACACAGTCATCCTTAAAAACAAAACACAAAGTCTATGTCTGCACTGATCTTTCGGAAACACAAAGTCTATGTCTGCACTGATCTTTCGGGTGTGTGTATGTGTATTGAGCTCTTTTTTATTTATTTATTTATTTATTTATTTATTTATTTATTTATTTTGGTTTTTCGAGACAGGGTTTCTCTGTGTTGTTTTGGTGCCTGTCCTGGAGCTCGCTCTGTAGCCCAGGCTGGCCTTGAACTCACAGAGATCCGCCTGGCTCTGCCTCCTGAGTGCTGGGATTAAAGACGTGAGCCACCACCGCCCGGCCTATTTTTTTTGTATTTTTAAATCCCCCTCCCCACATAATATTTTTATTAATGATTTGGGAATTTCACACAATGCACCCTGGTCACACTCGATTCCCTTTCCTCCAAGGTCTACCCTCCCACCCTTGTGCTCTCCCCCCAAAAGAAAAGAAATCTACCAAGTCAAATTTGTGTTTTCCATATACTCATTGGAGCACGGTCAAACTCCCAGGTCTAGCGCCTTAAATAAAACCGAGTCCCTCCTCCCTCATCCCCACCAGAAGTGTGAAGAGCTAAACTTTAGCATCTTTATCGCAATTTTTAAGGACTCTTCAATAGCTTCCTGTCTGGATTGTTTTTTTTTGGGGGGGGGTGTCACAGAGGCCTTCAGTGTCTCTCATTCTCAGTTATGAGTCTTCAATCATGGACACCACAGCAAAAGAAGCATCTTTGCCCACAGCAGCTGGCGGCAGCACAGATCATGGACTTCTACATGGCCTCTGGCAGCAGCACAGACCACAGACCTTAACATGGCTTCCTGCAGCAGCATGAACCACAGACATCAACACGGTCTCTGGTGACAGCATAGACCATGGACATCACATCCATATGGTGGTATTTTATTTGTACTGAAATGTGATTTTAATTGTATGTTAATAAATAAAGTTTCCCGGGAGTCAGAGCTATTAGAGCCATAGCAAAAGCTGGGCAGTGGTGGCACATGCCTTTAATCCCAGCACTTGGTAGGCAGAGCTAGGTAGACCTCTGTGTGTTCAAGGATACAGCCAGCATTGGAGACACACGCCTTTAATCTCAATACCATAGAAGACCTGGAGGGCTGTACACACAGGCAGTGACGAGGCAGTCATGTGTTTGGGTTTACAACCAATGAGAAGGCAGAACAGAAAGTCTATCTAAAGACAAACAGACAGGAAGTAGGTCTCTTTTGGAGAGGTCTCTTGGCTGAAGAGGCTAGCTTCAGCAGGAAGGGTAAGGCTCCTAGCTCTGATCTCTTGGCTTTCTTCTTTGCATTGGTTCTGTGTTTCTTATTTAATAAGACGGTTGGTTACATCTACACATCCACATGGCTTCCAGGGGCAGCACGAATCGGAGACATTAACATGGCCCCCAGCAGCTGCATGGGCCCTGGACATCAACATGGTCTCCAGCAGCAGCACAGACCGTGGATACCAACATGCCTACGGAAGCATCATGGACCAGGGAGGTCTCTCGAGGAGGCTTAATCCAGAAAATGAACCTTTCTTCATCTCAAGAGTTGTTGCTGTTGCTCAGAGTCAGGGTGATCGAGTGGGTGGGCAGCAGCCCGATGCACACCACCCTGCCAGTAGGCTCAGCAACAGGCTCCTTTGTCCACCACAGCCATGTTCCCATATCTGACACAGTCACTGTGTCTCTCATTCTGCTTCCCTCCACCGGGGGCACCACTTCATTCAGCCATCTTTCCATCTCTCTATCACACATTTGTTTATTAAATTGGCATTGCAAACTGCTGTGTGTCACATGGTATATTATTTTGCCCAAACAGCTCTACATGCAAATACTTATTGCAACAAGTCATTGATCTGGTTCAAGGTTTGTGAAGCACCATAAACTCTGGACTATCGCTAACACTCATCTCAGATATCCTTTTGTCGCCTAGAGTTGGGGTAATCTTGCAGCTGGGCAGCACATCTGGAGGTAGGGCACGCATGAGCTCCAGGCCACTGCACACCAGCCTGCCCTCAGCACCAGCCACCTTGGGCATGCTTGCAGCCTGAGGGCAATGCCATGGCCCCTTCCACTCTGTGTTGAATTCTTATTTATTTTACTTTTTTTTCTTTAAAATACATTTAAATGATGCTTTTTTATTTTATGTGCATTGATGCTTTGCCTGCATGTATGTCTGTGTGAACGTGTCAGATGCCCCTAGAACTAGAGTTACAGACAGTTGTGAGTTGCAATATGGGTGCTGGGAATTGAACCAGGGTCCTCTGGAAGAGCAGCCAGTACGCTTAACCACTGAGCCGTCTTCCAGCCCTATTTTACTCTTCTTATCTGAAGTGTCAAAATACCATGGCTGGGAGAATATAGCCTATAGTGTCAGAATCTTCAGACCAAGTATTTTCCCAGAGTAATTAGCCCTAGGGTGCTCTTTAAAGATTTTTTAAAATTTATTTTATGTGGATGCATGTGTCTCTGCATGAGTTATGTATGTGTGCCTGCATGAGTTTATGTGCAGACTGTACATGTAGGTGACCACGGAGAGACCAGAGGGCATCAGATCCCCTGGCAGTGGAGTCTGCCAGATGTGTAAGCTTCTGCCAGTTGTGAGCTGCCAGATGTGGGTGCTAAGAAACATACCTAGGTCCTCTGCAGGAGCAGTAAGTGTTCTTAACCACTGAGTCATCTCTCTAGCCCCAGTCTTGGGTATTTTATCTTGTTCTACACTGTAGACATTTGGGGCTTATTACTTACAAAAACCTAATGAAAGCCAATGGTTTACAATCCAATCCCACTTCTTAAATGAAGATGCCTTTAGGCCTTAGGAAGAAATTTAGCTCTCAATACTTACACTGCAATGAAGTTAATCACTAGGAAATTTTAAATATACATCCTGTTTTAATGAACTTTATGAAGGCAGTGTTTGGGGAACCGTATTCTTGTTTAATTGTTTAAGACTTTGAATGTCTTAGTCTCTTTTCCCTAAAGAAGCTGCATGCCCCACTTAGCAGGCTGCAGTCCAGAAAGTCTCACTCAGGGCTTGCCAGGACCAACAGACAAAGCCTACCTTCCCACCTGCCAGGAATACAACACTAGCTCACCAAGTGGAGCCGGTGGGGTGGATGGGGACCCTTCCTCACCTCTCCACCTTCCTACGACTTGAGCAGGCCTCAGTGGCTCAGACAACCCTGTCTCTACTCCACCTGGGCTGCCTTTTTTTTTTTTTTTTTTGGTTTCTCTGTGTAGTTTTGGTGCCTGTCCTAGATCTCGCTCTGCAGACCAGGCTGGCCTTGAACTCACAGAGATCCACCTGGCTCTGCCTCCCAAGTGCTGGGATTAAAGGCGTGCGCCACCACCGCCAGGCCGTGGGCTTCCTTCTTATTACATGCTTATATGCAAGCCTGGTTCAGCCACCTTTCTTGTACCTCCCAGGCCCACCTGTCCAGAGGCAGCAGCCAGTGGGCTGGGTCCTGCTACATCAATTAGCAATTAAGAAAACACCCTATAGACATGCCCACAGGCCAATATGATGGAGGCAAGTCCTCACCTCTTCCCAGGTGTGTCAGGTTGGCAACCAAGATCAGCCATCACAGTAAACCTCTACTGAACAACACCCACCCACAGCCCCCTTATTTTTTCTGCGTCCCTTATTTTTCAAGCTAAGAAAAGACCTCTCTCCACAAATAGGTCGTTTTTTGTTTTTTGTTTCTGGTTTTGTTTTTGGTGACAACCAAAGCTTGTGCCCCTCACACTCATCTCTCCTTTGGAGGGCAGGAGGATGTTAGGTTGACAACCAGAATCAACTCGGTGGCCAGAGACAACGCTTCAAGTCAGCCATGAAATTGCCTAATTGTCTTTGCAAATTAAATTCCTTCCCAGCAGTTACATTGAACCGCATCATTAATACGTGACTTGGAACAAGAGAAGACGGCCTTCCCCTCATCTGGGGGATTAATTCTTCTCCGTATCAGCTTTGTAATGTAATGCAATGCAGTAGCCACTCAGATTCTCATCATCATAGCATTCTGGAGGATCAGCGGGACTCCAAGTAAACCTTGGGGAGATACAGCCTCAAAATAGACACCTACTACAGGAAGAGGGTTGCCTAGCATGTGTGAGGCCTTGGGGTTAATCCTCTGTACTGCAAGAAAGAGAAAAAATGGAAAGTGACGTTTAAATGTTGCATGTAAACAGAACAATGATTATTCACAATATTGACCCCGAGCCATCAGCAAATGAAAAGTAGTGTTGACAAGACAGGTGAAATGTAATGTACCTTTAGGCACTGGAGTGACAGCACAGGGGTGAAGAACACCGCTGTTCTTATGGAGCACCCATGTCAGGAGGCTCACAAGCACCATACTTTCAACGTCAGGAAATCACATACCCTCTTTTGGCCTCCGCAAGCAGAGCATACAGCCTCAAAACAGACACACTGTCTACAGATGTATGTGCTGCATACACAGAGACAAAGGAAGAAAATTAAAACTCATCTTAAATAAAAACAAACAACTGACCCTACACTTGGGCTGGATTTCAGAAAATTAAATATATATATTTAATAGATACATTTTATATATAATTAGTGTGTGTGTGTGTGTGTGTGTGTGTGTGTGTGTGCAGGTTCACACTTATGTGGGTCCATGTGTATGTGGAGATCAGAGGTCAACCTCATGTGTCATTATTTAGATACTGTTCACCCGGTTTTCTTTGAGACACTGTCTCTTCCTGGCCTACAGTTTAGTATCCAGTGAACTCCAGAGATCTGCCTGTCTCTCCCTCTCGAGAACTGGAATTAAAGTGTGTGCTACCTCACCTAGATAGTTTATGGGGGTTCTGGGATCAAATTTAAGTCCTACTCCTCAAAAGGCAAGCACTCTGCCCACTGAACTATCTCCCTATCCCAGAAAATCCAACCTCATCAATGTCACTAGGTGCTCCTGACAACTCCTTCCCAGCCACCCCCCCTCTCCCCTCCCCCCTCCCCGCCCCCATTGGAAGCTTGTTTCCCTACTGTGAGAACTGGAAAGAAGCTGTGTCTGCAGAGATTGGATGGATAGTTAGAATTTCGGTACTGCAGAGAGATTGGAATGCTGCAGGTCCAAAAGGCTAGTTACCTTATCTGGGGCTAGTTTCAGCCCCCCAGAACAGCCATTCCTTGCCCACCTCTGTGTGGGAACTAATCTTGTGACTAACAGACAAAACCTTTTAGAATCTATTGACTTAGCAGATCACTAGCTTCCACCAATCCCAAAGCTAAGAATGTCGTCAGACAGCATCTTGGGCCTTTAGGAAAGCTTCCCCCGTCTTGCTATAACTATCTTTCTGGTGTGTACCATCACTGGATTTTAAACTTGCCTTGACCTAAGACTTTCTTTGTTCTGTAAAACTATGAAACTGCTTTCATGTCAGAACATGGAATTTGGGGTAATCTAAAACCATATTCCCGGGCCAAAACTCTCTCTTCTTCCCTTTAAGATGAGAGTTATGTTTTTTACATTGACACTACCCATCCCCATCCCCAGGCAACCTGTATGGGAGCAATGGCAGCTTTGAGGATAATGTATTGATCACAGGCAGAAGCAACACACACACACACACACACACACACACACACACACACACACACTCATGGTGGTTACAAGCAACAGGTTCCTTGTAATTAGCAGGGTTTCTTTCAACCTGGAGAGCGCAGCATCCTATTCTTCAATGGGGCATCTTACCAGCCAGCAGGCTCACTAACTTACTCCCATTGACTGGTGCCAAGGAGGAGAGAACTGAAGATGGTCCGGGAGAGCACTGAGAGGAGAGGGTGCCAAGAAAGCCTGTCCTCAAGTTGCAGCCTCCGGGTTCTTAGTTCACGTGTCGGCCCTACTATCCTGGATCTGGAACTACCCCATAGTGGGGAACATCAGTGCAGCAAAAGCCTAGTCAGCTGTCACTCATGTCAATCCAGTCAGGAAGCAGAGGACGAGGAATGCATCCCACCATTCAGCGCCTTTCCTTCACTTCCTTAGCCCAGGATCCCAGGCAGAGAATGGAGCCACCCACAAGGGAGAAGGTCTTCCACCTCAATTAACACAACCAAGATAAATTCCCACGGGCATGCCCAAAGTCTCCCTCCTCATTCTAGATTCTGTCAGGGTGACAATTAACACTAAGCTTCAGACAGTTCCTCCAGGGTAAATACCAGAAGACGCA
The DNA here is from genome assembly GCF_949786415.1 of Peromyscus eremicus. NCBI lineage: Eukaryota > Metazoa > Chordata > Mammalia > Rodentia > Cricetidae > Peromyscus > Peromyscus eremicus. Next base: position 54,536,633 of record NC_081417.1, read on the forward strand.
GCACAGTGTGGACATTGAAGTGCTACCTATCACTGCCAAAGCAATGCCTGACCTTCAATGAGCACTATACTGGCTGGCTACCGGTTTTATTGTTCTTTTGCGGTCCAGCCTTTTTAAGGCCGATAACATGACCTTGGCCAAGTCCCTAGTGGCACCGGATCTCAATCTGTAAGTGTAAAAGTGTGACTAATGTTTTCGTCACAGTATTTTTTTTTCTATGTAAGGGAAGAACCTAGTACCTTGTAAGCATTCACCACCCTCATTCATTCACTGAATGATCCTCGAGCAACCTGGAAACACCAGACACAACAGCAAAACCAGTAAGCTCCCTCTCTTCATTAAGCCTAAAGTCTGCTGGGGGAGCCTGACCCTGAACAAGGAGCTGTAAGTGTGAGGTGTGTAATGAAGGGGAAGTGTAGAGTGCTCTGGTGATGCACATCTGAGGGAATCAATCTTGCCCAGGAAATCAGGGAATGCCCTTTATGGAAGGGGGGTTTCAGCTGATATGGGCCAGATAAAGGGGCACTCCAGTGGAGTAAACTGTGTGTGCAAAGGCCCAGCATTCAAAGGTGGTGTTGCACATTGGAAAAGCTAGAGGATGGCTGGAATGACAGCTGACAGAAGACTGTTCCTCCAACGAGACATACTCATTTGTCCCTATCTTCCCCTCTATTGATTCTGGCATCTTCTTTCCTCAGCCTAACAGTGGCATAACCATGAAAGCAGGAGCTAAGAAAAGGAACAAACCCAGGACACTGGCTAGCATCCCGGACAGGAGGCAACCCTCCCGCCCCAGAAGACGGGAGCCATCCTCACCTCCAACAGACACAGTTCTCTCCAGGATGTGCAACAGCAAAGGTTTGTCTTGAATCCTTCACTTACAATTCCTAAGGCAAATTGAGGATAGCAATGCCTCCCACGGATGCCTAATATTGCATTCTGTGTATGTGTGGTGAAAACAAACCCTTTATTTTTACAAGAGATTTTATTTTATTTTTAATTCTGCACATACGTGTGTGTGCACACGCAAGCGTGCGTGCCTCTGTGGGGCACATGAGTGCAGGTGCAGAAGGAGGTCAGAGGTGCTAAGACCCTGGAGCTGGAATTGCAGGTAGCTCACAGCTGTGAGCCAGGAACTGAACTCAGGACTACTGCAAGAACAGTATGTATTATTAATTGCTGAGCCATCTCTTCAGCACCTCAACAGTGCGATTCCTGACATTCAAACGCAGAAACATGGTAAGTAGATTTTCTAGATGCAGCTCTTAGATTTCCATATGATGAGGCTGTTACCAGAACCTCTCTACCTCCACAAGCTAAGACTTCTGTATCAGTTTCTCTTGACTAGTCTCAAAGCAAGCAAGCCCTCTTGGCTTGCTTCCTCTCCTCCTCTGCCCTGGCTCCCTCCTGATGGCCCTCACTGACTCTGTTGGAGTGTTGCCAGTGGGTGACTGGTGCTGTCTGGGAACTGCACAAAGTGGAGCTCCCAGACTGTGCCTCAGAAAGTAAACCAGGCTACTGAACTCCCCTGCTGTGAGGAGAGAGCATTTTACTTGAGTAAGGTCGGCACAGAATCAGGCCAAACCTAGAGGGACTCAAAACAACTATTTACTTCCTTTTGCTTAGTGATATTAAGATACTTGAGGGGCCTGGAGAGACGGCTCAGTGGCTAAGGACTTGAGTTCAGTCCTCAGCGCCCACATCAGGTGGCTTATGACTGCCTACAATTTTAGCTCCTGGGGGATCTGCCACCTCTAGTTCCCATGGGCATCTGTACTCACAGGCATATAAACCACACACAGGTACACAATTAAAAATAATTTAAAAATCTGAAAACAAAGCCCCTTGGGATGATTAATTTTGTGTGTCAACCTGACTAAGCTAAGGGGTACCCAGATAAAGTATGCGATACTATTTGTAGTTCCAGAAGACATTAGCCTTCGAGGTTTTGCCTCAAGTAAAGCAGAAGACCCTCCTCTGTTTAGGGGGGCATGCCCCAATCCCTCAGGCCACACCCCAGCCCCCAGCAAACAGGAAGACAAGGAGAGGCTGAAGGCTCTGCCCACTGTGCTGGGAATTCCCTTCTCGGCTTTACATTTTCTAGCCTTCAGACTCAAGCTAGACTCTCTGCATGAGCTCTCAGGCTCTCCTTGGTCTGTTCTCCAGCCTGCTGTGATGGATCCTTCCACTTCTCAGTCTGTATAAACATGTCAGCCATGACCTTCTGAGGCTCCTAGAGCTATATGAACATGCAGCTCCTAGTGATTTTGTCTCTCTGGGGAACCTGACTACTGAATGACTCAGGAACTCAACTCCACACTCAACTCGGAAAATGGTCAGTGGAGCATCTACTCCCCTGCAGGATCAGAACCACTGAGAGGTGGGAAGTTTCCACCCATCCTCTCTTTAGCATTAGCCACAGCTGCAACTTGAGGAACCACATTTCAGAGCTTGCAAACAAGACCGTCGAGGGATGCAACTACGGTCACGCCCTCTTCCTTGGGGAGTTTACAGATTAAAAAATGTTGGAGCATGGCTAAACGATAATGGGGGTCTCAAGCTCCTATATCTGGTTCATGGATGTATGATCATCTTGGCGCTAAATGTCAGAAACAGGGCTGTGGGAAAAGTTGGATGGGACAGACAATTCAAACCACTTAGGATGATGAAAAACTGAACCCATGGCAGTCAGACCACACACAGAACCACTCAGAACAAACAGCAGCTTATGATAGTAAGAAGATGCCACGGGAAGAGCTAGAAGCACACAAACAGCAACTCTGAGCGTATAGAGCAGGCTGGAGAAAGGACTAGCCAGCGAGCGTGCTGAAGGCCAGGACGAGCCATTTCCAGGGAGGGAGCCTGAGCAGGGACTCTGACGGAAAACGGCCTATGTGTGCAAAGCTGAGCTAAGGAGCTGACTTCATTTGCTTTGAGTTAAAACTACACAAACTGGCGTCATTTACCAGCTAGCCAATTCCACACAAGCTCATTTTCTTACAGAAACATGCTCAGTGGCCAAAAGGACCACACCATCATCAGGCACCAGAGACTGTGAATTTATTCTAGGATTATTCTAGGAGATCAGCTTACCAGCTCAGCCATAAAGACTCATTAGTCCCGGAAACACCAGCATAGTAACTTTAACATAGTCACGTCTCTATTCTCAGTACTTTGACTAGTTATGTATCTCTCCATTGACGGCTGCCCACTACAGAGAAGCTTCTCTGAGCCTTTGACACTTTTTATTCTGTACCTAGATTGCTGCCCACTACAGAGAAGCTTCTCTGAGGCTTTGCCATTTTTATTTTGTACCTATGTGTACATGGCACCCTCCACCCCAAAGCGCCCACAGGTCCTCCAGTGATAAACTGGTCCAAATAGCAGAGAAGCCCTTTTGAAATGACTTCTCTGTTTGACTTTTCCATGACAGTCTCTGGAGGTAAAATCTGTCCTTTGATTCGCCAAGAGCCAGACATCCCAGGCCTCTCCTGCTTACTAATCCTAAGAAGTAAATGGAATGAGGACATGACTGCTCCAAGTTGAGGGGAAGGTTTTTATTGTAGATATGAGGAAGAGCCTTTGGCTAAAGGCATCTGGAAGAGTCCATGGGAGGAGAGAGGAGATGGGAAGAGTGAGAGAGAAAGAGAGAGAGGGAGCAAAGGAGAGGTGGCCAAGGACCAAGAGAATGAAGAGAACACATAGCCGAAATGGCAGGGCTCCACAGGAAAGAGAAGGTGGGAGAAAGGAAGTGAAACTCCCGGTGGAGAGGTTTAGGGGAGGGGACAGGGTATTCCAGCCAGAGTGACTCTAACAGACACTAGCTGAGAGAGCCTGGAAGCCAGCATGCATTTTGGTGTGCTCATAGACTCCACAGTTAGCCATGTGCCTGGAGTTCCTTTGGGACCTGACAAGATGCAACTGGCCTTGAAGACAGAAGAGAGAAACGGTGAGCATTGCCTAATGCAACCTTACAGCCAACAGTGATGGTGCAGTTGATTGTCCACTCTGCCAACACCTGCAACCAAATGCACCACCACACACATGGCAGTTCCCAAAGACAAGAAGACAGCAGAGACCACTGGGGCGACTCCAGCTCTCAGGGACATGCTGCCTCATTCTCCCCTCTGCTGGCCAGGGCCCACCACCATCCTGCATCCCAGGCTAGAAACGTCTGGTGTGATGGCTAGTGTTTGTCAGCTTGACAGACTGACAAGACTATCCTGGAGACAGGCCTCTGAGCATGCCTGGGAGGGGTGATTAGAAGAAGAGCTGCCCAGTGTGGGTGGCACCATTCCCTGCTAGGATCCTGGACTGTATCCATGCAGAAAGAGAACAGTAGTACATCTCCCTGGCCGTGGATGGACTGTGACAGCTGCTTCAAACCCCTATGCCCTGACCTTCCTGAATATATCTGGGCCTTGAACTGTGAGCTAAATGAAGGCCTTCCTCCTTCAAGCTGCTTCTGTCAGGGCATCTTACCACAACAAGGAAGACAATCGGCCTGGAGAGACACTGTCCCAGCACCCTTGCCTCCCTGACCTGCTAGAAGCTGCTGGGGGTGGGCGGGGCCAGGGCTCTGGTACTCTACACTTGACCTTCCTACTCAGATGCCTCCACTATTGAGCTGATACTGGAAAAGTGGATGTAAGTGGGTGGAGCTCAAGGTCCTAGAACTAAGAAAGATTATTCCCTCAATTTTCTCAGACCAGGCTACTGATGTGTGCTGCTGGCCCAGGAGGCCAGAATCCTTCCACAGATTTCACAGAGCATGAATAAATACAACAGTAAGAAAAAGAGATATCAAACAGACTAACATGTGAGTCCCCCAATTTCATGGCCTGTCAGGAAAAGCCATCCTATCTTTAGGGTGACACACCTCATTCAAGTTTCTTTACAAAAATGAAAAATAAAGATGAACAGAGGGTCCCCTGCCCCAAGCACTGTTCCCTGGATGGCCCTGGGAGTCCTCCACTGCACCTCCCATGCCACAGCTGGGACACGCAGGATTCAAGACACACATCCTGACAGGTGCAGCCCAAGGAATCCCTGAGATCCTGATGAACAGACCTCATGCCACGATGACCTGGGAAGGTCTTTGTTAGTGAGCTCCGGCTCACCTGCAAGAGGACCAGCAAGTGTGTGTCCTGCTCATCAGAAGTGGAGGGAAGGGTGTCTTCTGGGCAGGTGTGGAGCTGAAAGATGCAGAACAGAGTGTTCTGGAAGTGGGGATCTTTGTCCAGCAGCAGCTCTGAGGCCTGATGAGATCGCTACACCCACCATGGCAGCCATGGATGAGCTTGTCTTGGGTGGGGACTGGAACTATGACCACTCAGAATACTCCACAAACAGCCCCGGAACCACAGGAACAACCTTTCAAAAGCCCCTGTCTGAGGGCTAAGGAGACGGCTTAGTCAGATTGGCAAGTGGCTTTGATGCAAACATGACCTGAGGTTGATCCTCAGCACCCTTGTAAAAAAGCCAGGCACGGACTAGTGAGATGGCTCAGTGGTTAAAGGCAACTGCCACAGAGCCTAAAATCCGGAGTTCAATCCCAGGAACCTCCACGGTGCAAAGAGCAAACCAATCCCTGAGAGCTGCCCTTTGACCTCCACACATGCCATGGTATATGCACACCCCACACTCGTGGCTTGAATGAGAATGGTCCTCACAGGCTCAGTCATCAGGAAGTAGAAACATTTGAGAAGAATTAAAAGGATTAGCAAGTGTTGAAAGAAGTGTGTCCCTGAGGTTGGGCTGAGGTTTCATAAGCCCACGCCAGGCCCAGTGTCTCTCTCTTTCTGCCTGCTGCCTGAAGACCAGGATGCAAAGCTCTCAGCTCCGGCACCATGACTGTCTGCTTCCCACCAATGATGATCATGGATAACCCTCTAAAGCTGGAAGCAAGCTCTCAATTAAATGTTTTATTTTATAAGAGTTGTCTTGGTCACGGTGTCTCTTCACAGTTACTAGGACACATACATACTATTTAAAAATACAATATAATAAAAACTACTTCAAGCCTGAGATAGTGGCCCATGGCTACATTCCCAGCACTTGGGAGATGGAAACAAGTGGATCCTCTAGGGCTTGCTGGCCAGCCACCCTAGCCAAATTGCTGGGACTGGTTTCAGTGAGAGACTCTGTCTCAAAAGTTAGAGACTAAGCCAGGCAGTGTAGCTAGAGTTTTCCTGCCTGGCCCACAGTCAGGACAAATCTCTGTCACCCATCAGTCCCACAGCTGCTCAGACCCAACCAAGTAAACACAGAGACTTATATTGCTTACAAACTGTATGGCCGTGGCAGGCTTCTTGCTAACTGTTCTTATATCTTAAATTAATCCATTTCTATAAATCTATACCTTGCCACATGGCTCGTGGCTTACCGGCATCTTCACATGCTGCTTGTCATGGAGGCGGCTGGCAGTGTCTCCCCCCCACCTTCCTGTTCTCTCAATTCTCCTCTCTGTTAGTCCCGCCTATACTTCCTGCCTGGCCACTGGCCAATCAGTGTTTTATTTATTGACCAATCAGAGCAACACATTTGACATACAGACCATCCCACAGCAGGCGGCGGTGGTGCACGCCTTTAATCCCAGCACTTGGGAGGCAGAGCCAGGCGGATCTCTGTGAGTTCGAGGCCAGCCTGGTCTACAGAGCGAGATCCAGGACAGGTACTAAAACTACACAGAGAAACCCTGTCTCGAAAAACCAAAAAAACAAGTTAGAGACTAATTAAAGAAGCCTGTGTCCCCTCCTTCAACAAGTCCCTTACAGGACTGGCTTCAACAAAACATCTCTCTGGAGCACTCTCTGATGCCAACCACCATGTAGTCTTTCTTTCAGGCCAGAACTAACCAGATTCAGTACTAGCTGTAGAATTCCCCAACGCATCATCCATGATGGACCACAATGGGCACACCTGGAAAAGGTCCTGTGCAGTGAGAGGTAATTCCCTCTCAGAAAGCACAAACTGCCACCAGCCACTTCTACTGTCAGTGTGGAACAGAACCTTAGGATGAAGGCCAAGGATCAATGTTAAAAGAACAGCTTATCCCCAGGCAGTGGTGGCACACACCTTAAATCCCAGCACTGAGGAGGCAGAGACAGGTGCATCTCTGTGAGTTTGAGGCCAACCTGGTCTACAGAGCAAGTTCTAGGACAGCCAAAGCTGTTATACAGAGAAACCCTGTCTCAGAAAAGAAAAGTACAGCTCATAAAGCAACATATATCCAACTGATAATATATGATTGCTTCTAATAATAAGTGTGCATTTTACAAGTGCACAGGAACAGAAGATGTTTATTCCTGGAAGGAGATTAAACACACTTATGTCCTTTGGAGGATTTATTTGTTTTCTATTTATTTAGTGTCTACTATGTGCTGTGGCTATCGCTCTATATAAATAAAGCACTGATTGGCCAGTGACCGGGCAGGAAGTATAGGCGGGACAAGGAGAGAGGAGAATTGAGGAAGGAGAAAGGAAAGGGAGACCGGATGGAACCACCAACAAGACAAGGAAGATGTAAAGTACCGGTAAGCCACGAGCCACGTGGCAAAGTATAGATGAATAGAAATGGGCTAAATATAAGAGTAAGAGCTAGACAATGATAGGCCTGAGCTAATGGCCAAGCAGTTTAAATAATGTAAGAGTCTGTGTGTTTATTTTATAAGTGGGCTCCAGGACTGGTGGGACTTGGCGGTGGGAGCTGGAGAAAAATTCTCCAGCTACAACTATGTTTTTTTAAGTTCTATAGTTCTAAGTTTTAAGTTCTAAGTTCTATAGTAAACATTATCTGTCTAATGAGGAAAATACAATTTTCATAAAGAGAAACATCTGACCCACCCATTTCTCTATAGCCCCACAGCTGCCAGCCTAGTCTAGAGCTACATTCTCTGCCTGAACTAAACTTCACCGACCTCTGTGACCTCTGGCTTCCCACCACAGCCTACCAACCAGACTCCAACATCTTCTCCAGCTCCTTCACACTGAGGCCAAAGTACTCTATTTTATTATTTATTTATTTATTTTATGTGCATTGGTGTTTTCCTACATGTATGTCTGTGTGAGGGTACTGGATCCTCTGGAACTGGAGTTACAGACAGGTGTCATGTGGTTGCTGGGAACTGAACATGGGTCCTCTGGAAGAGCAGCCAGTGCGCTTAACCACTGAGCCATCTCTCCAGCCCCCAGAGTACACTTTTAAAAACCTAAATCTTGTGTTGCCCAGTGGTAGAGTACTTCCCCAGCATGCTCAAAACCCTGGGTTCAAGTCCCTACCACCACAAAGTTAAATAAGTTAAATTATGTCTAATTATTATGTCTAATAAGTTAAATAAGTCTAATTATGTCTACCCTACTCTGAAAACCTTCCCCAGTGTACCACAATTGCAAATTCAGTTGCGGGCCGGCCAGCCACGGCATCCCACATCATCCAGCCTCTCATCTCATGGCTTCTGGTCCTCCCAAGTCCTGACCTTTCAGCTGCTTCTCCCCCAAGGAATCCTCCCTCCTCCTTTTCATTTAATTCTCACTACTTCTTGAAGCCAGAGACCAGCTGTGGCTTCCCCCAAGGCCCTCCCTCGCCTGTCAGTCCAGACAAACTGCTCAGCATCGAGAAGCGTTTTTCAGATTTGTTTAATGCCTGTCTCCTGGGGTGGACTGTGAACTCTCAGAAGGCAAGGACCACTAAAGCCTCAGGCCGGCACATAGTAGACACTAAATAAATATTGAAATGAAATATGTTCTTTGAAAGTGACGTTCTGGGGCTAGAGCAGAGGTAAACCACTTACTGGCATGCGCAGGGCTCTGGGTTCAATCCTCAGTCCTCAGCATCACACAAAGGGAAGGGGGAAAGAGGAAAAGAAAAAAACAAGCAAGCAGGCAGTGTACCCATAGGGTCCTGAACACTAACGCAGCACTGAGTACAGCCCTATTCCTTAGCATGCAGCTCCTAGCATTCTCTAGGAACTTCTTTTTGAAGAAGAGAATGTGGGAAGACATGTATGGTGTCTTCATGTCCGTGTGCCCATTGCTCCATGCTACAACAAGGCAGCAGTGATACTATCATAACTGAGGCCGATGTAACATGCAGCGTTTTTGTTCTCATCAAGGAAGAACCCCTTCATTCCACAAGCCCAGTATTCAAAGTCCAAAGAAACATCTCTTAGCTTGTCTGCCCACGTGATACCAGGCCCATCTGGCTCACCCAAAGCTATTAATAATCTGGAAATAAGTCACCTGATCGGCAGGCAGAAGACATTTGTGCCTTTTGGGATTGGGGGAGGCTGGGAACTGAACCTGTGCCCTTGTGCATGCTAAGCACAGGCTCTACCACTAATGCTGTGTCAGAAGACCATTTAGATAGGAAGTCACCCATTGTCTAATCCTCTCGGGTTTTACTGTATTAACTGCGGAGATGGTTCTGCAGTCCGTGCTACTTGGTAGGATGCTCCTGCACGGCAGCCAAGCATATGCAGCACAGCCTGTCTGGCATCTGCGGACGCAACTCCCTGCTGCTGCTGTGGGCTTGTCGCAGACACAACTAGGCTAATGACACATCTGCTGCTGTCCTGGATGCTGCAAGAGTGCCAACCAGGGACCAGAACAGGGACACTGGCTATGGGGAACTCTCATCCGTCAGCTGAGGGACGCTCCCGGGAGAAACGTGCTTATACAGGTTAAAAGAAAAAAAAAAAGAAAGAAAGAAAGAAAGGAAGAGGAAGAAATAAAGGAACAGAAGCAAAAAGCAGAGAAAGAAAGGATGAAGGGACACAGTGAAGGAGTGCAATTCTAAGCATCAGGTGTAACAAATATGGGACAAGTAGACTCTAGAGCTGGCCAGTTACACATCAGGACTTCGGGGGAGATTTTGAGACACCCTGGAAGCAGGGTGGAAACCCTGCAGCTCCATCAGCTCTTAGATCACACTTGGGAGATGTGCCCTTGGTTTCCAGAAGAAGGGACATTAGGATTGGCCATGTGGGAAAGAACAGAAAGGCTGGAGGACAGCTACAGGGCTTAAGAACCATTTTCACTTTGGGTTTATGGAGTCTTATTTGTGATTCCACGGATTCACTGCCACTACTTTGGGCAGATCTAGGTCTTCTCCCTTAGATCACGAAGGACCAACCCCTTGTCCCACAGTAACAGCCACAGATAGGGCAGGGGAGGCACAACACACACACACACACACACACACACACACACACACACACACACACACACACACACAGCTGCAGCTTCCACAGCATCCCCAGGAGCTGAGGGAACAGAGAAAAGTTCAATGTATGAGTCAGGCTTGCCCTGACCTGCCTGATGCCTCAGATGCAGACACTGGAGAGACCAGGCCACACAACCCAGGGTGATATTGCTCCCCTGGTTTTTAGTAGGTCTTGTTTAGGGGGAAGACATTAATGGTTTTAACTGCTTTTCCATATTTGAGCCACCTGAGCCAAATAACCCAGAGCACATGCTGTGCTGTCGTGAAACTGTGTAGTCCATGGGCCTACCACTGTGTATAGCCAATGACTCATTTAGAGTGTCCTCAGTGGCATGCCTGGCCTCCCCCTGACTGGATAAGCATGGCGAAATCATGCCTCAAACTGGGGATTACCTATTTTTCAAAACTGGATTTGTAGAATTACATCAGGACCAGGCACAATGTAATTTAGCCCATGGAATTGTTATAACTGTAGACATATCCCGGGGTACAAGACATTATGAAGAGGTTGGCAACCAATGACACTATCCTCTGCAATCCCATCAACAATCAACATTGCCACCTTAAAGACCTGGGGACAGTTGCCCACCAAAGGAGAAAGAACCTTGTTGCTGACTGAGATCCACCCAGGAAAATGATATTCAGACTCTGTGGCCCAGCACCTTCGAGGCATGGCTCTCACAGCAGCCCTTAAGGAAGCTGTATGCCCTGATCAGGGAAGCAGCTGGTAACCTGTTGTTACTCACATGGGAAAACAGGACATTTTGCTTATGATGCCACCACAGGAATTTTAAATTAAAAAATAAGTGGGACTTGGTAGCTCCTGAATGGTCTGCACAGTGGTGCCAGGGTTATGCCCAAGATGTCAGAAATCCACTGGGCTGAAGAATATGGTTCATAAACAGAGTTTCTAGGCAACCTCTGAGAGGGTAGGGACACTACTGATGTGGCCCTCCCCAGCCCCACCACACAGTAGGACCTATCACCTCTCCCCAACACTATCAAACAGTGGGAGCTATCCCCCTGTGGATCCCCATGAACCAACAGGCAAACCTATAACCTTCAGTCACCGAAGTGCACTACCGGGCACCTTCAGGAGTGGGAGATCTGACCTCAGTTCTACCACCCGACTTGTACTAACCCCTAACACAGTTTTTAAAAATTAGTCTAAACAAGGCCTTGTTTAAAGAATTGGTAGAGGAAGAGACTTTTCCTAACTGTTGTTTGAGACATCTGTAGGATCTTTCTATAATAGCCTATCCCTGTCTGTGTGTTGTGAAGAAAGCCTGTGCTGTGAACTATTTTCCATTGGACACAATTTTTAAAAGTAGCAGAGGTATAAAAGTTATACCATCTGTCTTAGGGTTTCTATTGCTGTGAAGAGATACCATGACTACGGCAACTCTTATAAAGGAAAGTATTTAATTGAAGTGGCGGCTTACAGTTCAGAGGTTCAGTCTGTTATCATTATGGCGGGGAGTATGGTGCTGGCTACGTCTTGATCAGAAGGCAACAGTAAGTCCACTGAGACACTGGGAGTAGCTTGAGCACAGGGAAACTCAAAGCCCGCCCCCACAATGACACACTTCCTCCAACAAGGCTACATCTCCTAATAGTGCCACTCCCTACGAGCTTATGGGGGCCAATTCCATTCAAACTACCACACCTGATGCAAGGACACGGGCACTTCTGCATCATCCTGAGTTCTTGCTATGTTGGTCCTATTTAGTCGCACTTCCGTGGCCCAGACCACTGGCTGGAGGTCCTGCAGGAGCTGATGCCTTTGCCTCGGTGTCTTTATTCTGCTTTCCTGCTGCTCTGCAGGCCACCTGAGCACAAGGTGGTTACAGTCATGCTGCATTCCATCAAAGCATCCCTTCTTTACCGGGAAATCTGTCTTTTCTGGAGAACAAGCAAGGCAAACGGTAAAGCAATGTGCCTACTTTGTTTCTTTTCAGCCTGTCATGTATGATGACATTAGCTCCAGAAGATTACATCCCAATACTCTGATGGATGGATGCTCCCCATGTCTCCTCTGGGAAAGTAGTTTGTGAGTGTTTCAGCTGACACCTGTTCTCATTTTTTTTTTGTTTTGTTTTGTTTTTTTATGCCTCTGCTCACAAAGGGAGGCTACAGACCACACTATGTAACTTGATACATGTGCCATTATGGGCTGTCCACAGCACCTCAAGACAGACAGTGCTCCTGTGTATACCCTATCAATGCTTTAAACAAGACCTTATTTACTCTAATTTTTTAAGAATCGTACAGAAGATGACCTCACTGCCCTAGAATAGCACTGGCCATCAAAGGATAGAGTAAAATCTAAGGTGCTATGGAAAGATGCCAAGATGAGAAACGCCCATCATCTTTCCTAATGAGGGAATGAGGGCATGCTTGTGTTCTCCCTGAGGGCACACAATGGCCACTTTGGGTAACTTTGAGACACATAAAAATCCGTGCATCCAGTGATGAGCCTGGCTCCAGGTATGAAGAGGCTGAGAGGAGCCCACAGAGGACCCAGAGGAGCTGAAGCCTATGAGTAACCTCAGAGGAGGAGGGCTCCTGGGCAAACTACGAGACAGACAGTGCCACCAACATGGCTTCTGGTAAAAAGGCTGACGCTAATGGCAGAGGAGGGAACAGGGAGTCTGAGTTTGGCAAACAATCCGGAGGCCATATTCCTGGTAATTGTGCCAATGCAGGTAAGACTGGGCAGGGGCGGGGCCACCTGGGTCGATGCTTTTTCATCCAGTGGCTTGGTCACATCCTCCCACACCTGTTTATAACAATGAGTCCTTCTGTTTGGGGGTTACTGCTCTAAACACCTGGGGTCCCAATGGGCTCAGCTATGGGTTACAGCCTATGATGTAGACAGGATTTAATGTCACGTGACTACCAATACACAGTATGACAGCAGCTCCTTGTAATGAAAGCAGATATAACTGGGGTTTATTGAGACCTACCTGCTGGTTGTTTTTGGACCCACGAAATGTGGAAAATATAACAATTTGGATGTGACCCAATTATATCCACACACCCTAGAAAAGCAGAGGCATATGTTTCTTCTGCTAATTCGGGGAAAACATCCCTAATGAGCTTCAAGGCTTCACTCCATTAAACATTCCTTTTGTTTGTGTTGGGCACATTAGCTGGTTATCCCTTATCACCCTCACAATACTAAAAGCTATTGCATATAGCAAAAGCAGTCCTAAGAGAGACATTTACAACACACAATTCCCATATCCAAAAGCAAATGATCTTGGGCCAGTGACATGGTAAAGATGCTTGCCACCAAGACTGATGATCTGTCTGTCTGTCTCTAGAACCCACATGGTAGGAAAGAACTGACTCCTGCAAGTTGAACTCTGACCTCTACACACATGCCTACATACATAGACACACATACACATACACACACACACACACACACATACACACACAAATATAAAAACAAATCTTAAAAGATCTTAAACGAATAATCTACTACTGCATCTCAAGGAATTAGAGAAACAAGAACAAACAAAACCATGTCGCATTCTTCAAAAGAAAGATATAAAATCTAAAGCTAATCTAAAGCCGTAAATCAGCAGCTTCACGAGACAACTGTGCAGACAGGCAGTAAGCTGCACAACAGTGCTCACAAGTCAAGGAAAGAGAAAATAAAACATCTACACTGTTGAGTGTGGCTAGAAACTTAAAAACCTAAAAATACCAAAGGTGGAGGAGCACTTCTGGAATGCTGAGGACTCTTGGAATATGAGTTGGTATAACTACCTCAGAAACTTGCTTGGTAGTACCAAACACAGACTTTCTGCAGTGAACAACTCCAGTTCTGGGGGGGGGAAATGCCAACACATACACCAAAGGACATTTGAGCACTGATGGTCCAGCATTAATCAGAACAATAACAACAAAAACTGTAAACTAAGTTATCAGTGATCTATTAAGACACAAAGTCATGTGACCTCTTTCCAAGAACTGTGACAGGCTCCTGGGAGTGTTTTATGGAGGCAGTAGTTCCATTTGTGGTTTGGTTACTTAAATAATTGGAATGTGATATTCTAATCAATCTTGCTTCACAAACTGGAACATGAACATTTCTGATCATGTTATAATTTACATTTTAAGCTAAAGAAATAATTACTGTTTTCTGAATCCCTTTGCTGTGTGTAAGGAAGCATTTAACTGCTTTCTGTGACACTCACAGATACCTAAAGAAAACATTTATACCTTTCTGTCCCATAATGAAATCAACCAAAATATTTAGGTTATATTTGGAAGTATCTTGTTTAGTAATTGCTTAAACTGTACAAAAAGTAGAAAATTCAGATATTTTTAAACTATAAAATAATCAAAATGTCCATTAGTAACAAAGGTATAAATTGTGCTGTATAGTATATTTATAGTCTATTTATACTAGATGGCAATCTAAATCAACAAGCAATTACCATCCACAGACACAGGGACAAATCTCACAAACAATCCGCTAAACTAAAGAAAGACTGTGGTGTCATCAACCGCTACAGAACCCAAAAATGGACAAAATAATCTCTTTTGCAAAAGGTTAGGGAGGAAGTATGCTCAATGGGGTTGGGAGGTAGGAAGTTTCTAGAAAGGTAACAGCATTCAGCTCTAACCTGAACACAATCATCTCTGACCTGGGTGTGTGACTTGCACCCTTTCTGGTGGCATCTTTTATGATTTATTTCATATATAAGAGTGTTTTGCCTGCATGTGTGTCTGTGTACCACATGTGTGCCTGGTGCTTGTGGAGGTCAGAAGGTGTGAGATACCCTGGAACTGGAGTTATGAATGGTTGGAAACCACCACGTAGGTTCTGGGATCCAACTTGAGTCCTCTGCAAGAGAGACAAGGGC
Organism: Peromyscus eremicus; assembly: GCF_949786415.1. Taxonomy (NCBI): domain Eukaryota; kingdom Metazoa; phylum Chordata; class Mammalia; order Rodentia; family Cricetidae; genus Peromyscus; species Peromyscus eremicus. The sequence continues at coordinate 54,551,735 of NC_081417.1, forward strand.
TCACTCTTAACAGCCAGGCCAACTCTCCAGCCCCTCCACTTGGCATATTTTAACTGTAAACCTAAAAGAAAAAAAAATGCTATGAACTATAAGCTTTTGGAACCAGGATTTCCTGAGGGGAAACAGCTTATTCCTCTTTAAAAGACAGTGAGGAGTATGACTTTCTCCCCCATCATTACCTCTGATTAAAACTGACACTTAACGCAGTGTGCTGCGGCACCTAGCCACTGGGCCATGCAGCATTTCTGCCACTACTAAGGTCCTCCTTCCAACGTTTAACAGCACTGGTCAAACACAGAAAATCCTGCCTTCTGGCCCAGCAAACACAGACCCTCACAGGCTGCAAGGCTGGCACCCCACAAGCCAGGACCACACCTCTGCCCCAAAGGAGGGCAGTCACTGTTCATTCTATTGCCTTGGGCTTCTGAGGAGGTGGGACCACAGCTGGGATGGTGCCTCTGCCCTCCGCTTCACTGAGGCAGTGGGCCTGCACATGTGGTTGACATTTACCCGATAGCAGTTTCTGCACAAAGACTGAGACACATGGAAGAGACCTTAGCCACACTGCTTTGTCGATCCTGAGACCTGGCCCCGTTCCATGGGATGAACTTAAAATTTAACAAGTATGGAATTTACTGGTGTTTGAAAACGAGCATGAGCATGGAGTAAAAATGATAAGAAGTGTAAGGTATTTGTTACTCCTTCTCTGGCATCTACACACTGACGTTTGAGGCTTCTTATGTGACCTTGTAACTGTTAGCAACTTGATTTCTTCAGAGCTCCAAGTCCAGCCATGAGAGCCTTTCCTTCTTACCACACTCTAGGCCATTTTCTGGGAGACCATTTTCTCCTCTGCATTCACCCCCCACCCGCTCTCAGATGATAAGAACAAGGAAATCCAAGTACTTGTCACAAAAATCACTTAGACAAAATACGAATGCAGTTTTTTTTTTTTCCTTCCCTAGGGAGCAGTGACATCAGCAGTATGATCAAATTACTGATAATATTAAAAATAGCCACACAAATTTTACTAAGCCACGCTGTTTGCAGAATTTCACAAGCGTTCTTCTATATAACCCTCAAGAGTCTACTCATGTCATTAACTTATTCACATGTTCATTTTACAGACAGAGAATGAACGGTTGAGGAATTCTCACAACCTCACAGCAAGCACGTGGCCTAGCTGGGCCTAAAAGCTCAGCCTGCCTCCGCCTCGGGCTCAGCCTTCAGCTGTTTCTCTTCCCTGCCTCACTGCGGCCTTGAAAATGCCAGGTGAGTCCTTCAGAACAGGCGCCGGGTGACAGGTCTGGGTCTGCAGACGCGACAGGAGACGCATTGGCCAGTGACCAGCAATGAATGGTGCAGCACCGCTCAGCAGCAGGCCTTCCCGAGGCCTCAGTGTGTGCTCCTGAGAGCCCGTCTCTGGACAGGAAGCCAGGGACACAAGGCTTCCGTGGAGAGGAAGGGATCTGGTGAGGTCTGAGGAAAGTGTGGCTCTGGGAAGGCTCTCCAGATGAAGAAGTGGGGCTATGGTGAGCCCACTCGTGACCTTGACACTGCAGTGGGTGACTACTGGTGATGTGCACTCCACATCTGGGGTGGCTGCCCTTGCTGGGTCAATGCCCACATGGCACAAAAAGTTAAGACAGAAATGTCCAGAATCTAGATGAACAGGGGACACAGGGTGGCACCTGGTAACGCTAACACTCCCTCCATCCTTCATTCAGGGAAATTCACCTCTGAACTTTTAACGGTTTTTAACGTTTGAGAAGACCTTTAAGTAGCAACATGTTTGTTGATGTAGCCCTTAAAGCATTCAACACATCCGTCGGCGCTAAATTAAGCTGTGGTAACAAACACTCAAAAGGATGCATCCACCTGGGGTTGGCAGAAACTGTTTCCACTGTGACTCACTCAGGCTGACAGAGCATCCACCATCTGAAGCTTTGCCAGGATCCAACAGATGGAGAAAGTACCCTGGAGGGTCACACACCTTCTGCCCGGAAATGAGACAACACCTACTAGTTGGGTAAAAGTAGTCACATGATCTCACCAAAACAAGAAGGCCAGGAAAGTATAGTGATGGAGTCACAGTCCCAGCTTTTGGTGCTGAGAGCCTGGAAGGTTTTGGATAGTTGATAACAGCACCAATGCTACACAAGGAGTTAAGGTTTAGAGTGGTCAGGAGCGGATGGTGGTCCAGTATACAAGGCTCCCAATCTCAGTGCATTAGTTAGGCAGTACCGCAGCCCCTGAGATGCCTCCTTATCCACACAATGGAGAAATAGTACTCATCTCACCTCTTCAGACTCCAAGTCTATTTCTAACTGTAAGGAATCTAGGACAGTATATGGAAGTGATAATGTCCTAAGTAAGTAAGTAAGTATGATATAACTTACTATTTGGGCAAAAAATATTAAATCGATGTTTTGTCTTTGTAATGTAACTAACAAGTAGGCATTGTGTAAAATGTTGCTACAGACTCCAACACACACAATGTAGGCACCAAGTAAACAACAGCCTTTGTTATCCAAGAAGCAGGACTCCCAGTCTTGGGTGGCCAGTCCCCAAGGCCTAAGGCAGTGGGTTAGTTCCTTGGCTTCTAGTTTCCTCATTTCGGGGGGGGAGCATGGCACAGGGCACTTCCAAGACTCTCAGCGCCAAAAGCTGGGCCTGTGACTCCATCACTAGCTTGGCTGGGGTCACAGTTTGCATTTGTGTCCTTTACCCATTAATGGATGATTCGCTCATTCATCTGCACCAAGAGCTGTTTGGGAAGTAACCACACACACCCACATCCCTCCCACCCCTTGGTGGCTTTAACTCTCCTGGTCTGCAGGTCCCGGATTCACTGGAGGGCCTTATCTCCCAAGGCAATGTGGAAGAGGACAGGCCGTGGCCCATACCCAGACAGGTGGGAGCTGCTTCCAGCCCTTGGAAACGCTCTAGCCACCTCTCACACCCACCTTTATCTGGGACACTGGTGGGAACCGTGGGGCTGTACATCAGTGTTCAGGGACAGTGGCTGTCACCCTCCCATGTAGGAAGGGCAGGCATTCCTACAGAGCTTTCTGTTGTCCAGGCTGGGGGCAGAAACAGAAATACACATTTAAAAGCCAGGAGGATATGATCCAAGATTTTTTTTAAGCCTCAGTAAACTGGAGCTTAAAACTAGAAATGTCTCCAAATAACTCAACCTCAGCTTAACACATTGATTATAATAAAATACAGGCGTCTGGGAAAAGAAATCTCTCAATGCTGCTGGTTTTCAAATGTTAACAGTCAAGTCAACCATGTCAGTTTTAGTAGCCGAGTCGCAGCCATGTCCACCAATGCCAGCTGTCACAGGCAACCCTTTCTGTCTCTCCAGGTTATATCTGAGCAATGCTCTCAGTCTGTGTTCTGCTCCCCATGAACGGCTCTCCATGCCCTAGTTCCCATCCCCTGCCTGTGAGGCTGGACTGATGCGCATGGGCTCTGGCAAGGTTACCTCTCACCATCTCTGGGTCACCTGCCATCAACAGCACCCTGGGCCATGTCTTCAGGCACAAAAGTTAGCTCCTGTAGAAACAGACTCTGCAGCCCCAATCTACTCCTAAGTCCGAGCCATTCAGTTGTGCCGCTCCTGGACGTCTGACTCACAAAAACTTTAGTGCAGCTGTTTGTTTCCACGAACCATTTTCCACAGTAGTTGCTAATGCAGATGTGGGTCACGACGGTACCCACCTTTAGCAGAACATATACAGAAACTCACCACAATGCCCTTGTGGTTTCCAGCATGACATGGTGGCACATGCCTTTAATCCCAGCACTCAGGGGGCAAAGTCAAACCTGATCTCTAAGTTCAAGGCTAGTCTGGTTTCTGTAAGTCCCAGGCCAGCAGGGTTATAGTAAAACCCTGTCGAGGGATTGGGGAGTTTCCACAATCAGACATAAAACCATCCGCTGGGTCAGTCCATGAGTTGCAATGAGGTCTCCAGTACAGCAGAATGATACAGAATGGCTACCAAGGGGCTAGGCTGTGGTTCAGGGGTAGAAATTGGTGTATCTGAAGCCCTGGGATCAGTCTCCAATGCCTTAGAAAGGAAAAAAAAAAAGTCCTTGCTACCCTACCAAGGAAGACAGTCTGTAGTTATAGAAGCAGATGCCTTTATTTACTGCAAACATTTACATGCTAAGGTACACATTTATGTAAAGTAGTATTTGAGGCATAATGTGCTCCTTTGCTTAGTTTATCCAAACCTCCAATTTTCAGAGATGCTGGCCTGCCAACGGCAGTCTACCTTTTTTTGATACCTATCTCTGCATATGTCATGCTGAGGACGGTGTGTTAGAATTGCTGCTCACACCAAACACTAAGAGTTCATTTCTAGGTAACACAATCAGCCCAGCCTTTTATGTATAGACCCGTTATTTTCTTCAAATATAAAAATAAAATCTGCCTGTCCATGTTTTGGGGCTCTCTTGCTTTATCTTACATACATCAGACACAGTAAACTGACAATAAAATCTAGCTACGGCCAAGTACATAGTATGTGCTAAAGATAAGCTTGAGCAACACTCAGGGTCGGACTTGGCACTTCTTTTTTCTGTTTGTTTGGTTTTTGTTTTGTTTTGTTTGTTTTGTTTTGCTTTGTTTGAGACAGGGTTTCTCTGTACACAGGGTTTCTCTGTGCCTGTCCTGGATCTCACTCTGTAGACCAGGCTGGCCTCGAACTCACAGAGATTCCCCTGGCTGTGCCTCCCGAGTGCTGGGATTAAAAGCAGACGTCGCTGCCATCCGGTGGACTTGATACTTCCACAGAAGCTTGTGCACACATGGAATCTGCCCAATACTGGCTAACACCTCACCACAGACCCACAGTATTCACCACAGCTGAGTGGGAAGAGATGGTCTCATCTGCTTCCAGATGAGGAGACATAAAGCTAACACCTACAGTTTCAGACCCCAGGCTGGAGATTCGGACTAGCTAGAGGCGCCTGCACAAAACGGAAGCTGCAAGTGAAGCCGAGACTCTCCATATGGGGGGGGGGGGGGGCAGGGGGGAGGGGTGGGAATGTGACTTTGTTTCAATCAGGCTTACAGAGGTGTGGCTGAGAAGTTAAAATGATACATATTAAATGTACAACTTGAAAATTCTTTAGATAAAGTGTGAAAAGATCATCACATGCTACTGAGTACATCCCATCCCCTGGAGTCACCTCACTTGTGTGTGCTAAGGATACGCTCTATCCCTTAGCAGTTTCAAGCATCACCCTTGCCTGCGGTTGCCAAGATGAGCGTTGTGTTTCCAGACCCTACACACCTTATAACTGAAAGCGTATTGTCTCCATCAACATCTCCACATTTCCTCCAGGTCCTGGCCTCTGGTAACCACTTTTTCTAGTAGTTAATTTCTCATGCACATGAGATCATGTAGTATTTGCCTGGCTGGCTGGCTCATTTCTCTTAGCATAGAGGCCTCACTATCTTCATCTTCGTTGCTGCAGATAACAGATCTCCCTCTGTGAGGCTGAATCTCACTGCCTACTACATTAATACGTACACATTTCTCCTTTATCAAAGCTGAGTATGGCAGCATAGATCTGTAATCCCAGCATTCAGGAGGCAGAAGCAGAAGAATGGCTGAAAGTTCAAGGCCTCCCTAGTCTCCGTTGCCAGACTCTGTTTCAAAGCAAACAACTGTTTGTCTGTTCATCAAGCATGGGTTATCAGCATATCTTTGTTGTGAAAAAATGCAGCAAACACAGAGAGAAGTCAAGTGCTCCTTTGAAAGATGACTTCATTCCCTTTGGAGACAGACACATGCCTGGAAGTGGGGTTTCTGGGTCTCATAGAAGTCCTGTTTGAACTACTTTGAGGAACTTCCATCTTTCCCCCAATGGTTCTATCAAATGGGAGTTTCTCCGTATGCACATATAGGGCCCCTCCCCTGAAAGCTGAGAGGCATTGTGGGGCACATGTCTCTACCCCAGCGTTTTGATCTTTGAAGGCCAAGTAGAGGATGGGTTCGTGAATCCATCACCACCGTTAATGTCTTTGGAGTCAGCAGCCACATAGGACCAATTCTTCTCTGTGCTGGGAGGACGATGAAGGTCTGGCCCGTAGCCAACTCCTCTACCATCGCCAGTGACTCTCTGCAGCTCAATCCACTGCCTAGTCTTCCACAAAAATGCCTGCATGGTCGCCATTGTCTACACGGCACCCGTGGTCACAACAGAAATGCTGACTCTTGGGCACACCGAGGCCAGTGGAGTCACGCCTCCCATGTTTCCCCTGCCAATGCTCCTGCTCTCAGCCCACCAGCACAGGGATCTGGCTCACTAGCCAAACATCAGCACAGGGAGCAGATCTGGCCCACTAGCCAAGACAGACGAGATGAGACAGAGAAGCAGAGCTACACCACCACCTCTGCCTGCCATGGCAGGGAGAAGAGAAGAGGGCACCAGGAAACCTAAAGACGCAATGCTAAAAAGGCCAACTACTCACAAAACACGCCTGCCGCTTTAAAGTCAACAAGGTTTATTAAGGCAAGGCCAAAGGGTTGGGAGAATACAGCTTTTCCACTTTGATGCAATTTATTTGAGCACTTGGGGCTATGATTTCACAGTGATTTTAATTTTCTGTTCAAGGGAGAAGGCATTTGGGGTTAAAGCCAGCAACTTGTCACTTGTATTTTCCAATGCTGCTGCTGCTGCTGCGGATTCCCAGTCTCTGTCCTGTGTACACATCACAACTGTCCCACCAGCCCCCTGGAGGTGACATAGGGGCTATCTGTCATGAGGCCCTACCACAAGCCTGCACTCTGTATGCCATTCAGCTTCACCACACCCCTTAGGAGGACATTACTCAGTAGATCCAAAGGACCACTGCTCCTCCTCTAGCGACCCCACAGTAGTCAAAGCCTCCATCGTTCCTTCCCTGGATGCTGCACAGCCCCTTGCATGGCCTCTTGTTCCTGCTTTGCCTTTCCTCTACATTCAGCCCAACACGATTGCCAACATGGCCCTCTAGGTTCAAAGTCAGTCCATTGCACTCTTCCACTCAAAACTCCATTCCCCCTGCCATTTAGCTTCCCATTTTTATTCATAATAAAACTCAGATCTACACAGTGGTCTTCAGAGAGCTTCAGGATGTCTCCTGCTCTGCTCACGTCACCTACTCAGGCTCTCTTGGGCTCCCCACACTGGCCCCCAGCACAGCAGACACAGTAGGTGTCAGGATCTTGCAGAGGGCTCTTCTTTCAGAAGGCACAGCCTCCTCCCTTTGCTCCTACAGTGTCCGTTCTCAGTGACACTCTATTAAAGCTTCAATCTTGGCCCTCATTGCCATCTACGCCATGCTTGTTTGTCTGTCACCTGCTCTGAGAGTAGGGGTTATTTTATTCAAGTCTGTCGGCCACACAGCAGGCAATTAATACTTGTTGAGTTGAATGAAACATCAGGGGACCAGGTAAACTGTGGGCCCACTGAGAAGGACTCTGCTGTCCTCTTCCAATCCTCCTGGAGGTACCAGCAGATCCACCCACCATCTAAAGCCAAGAGCTGAGCACAGCCTGAGAACTCTGTAGCTTTGGATCATCTCTTAACTAGGTGAGATGGCTTCTACAAATTACCTCTAGTCTTGCAGAAAGGACTATGTGGGGGTGGGGAGGGGGTGGGAGGTGTCCCAGCCAAGGACACTGCTCCCTTTGAGTTGATAGTGCATAAGGGGGCCTACAGCACTGAGGAAGGAGCTATGGGTGAGGTCAGAGCAGGCGGCGCATCCTTAGATAGCCTATATGGAGAGCTCTGTAACTGCTTTCAACTGAGTGAGTTGATATAATAACACAATAATACCTGTCCCACCTACCTATGACCTTGAAGTTGGGCACGGCCTCGAGGCTACCCTTAAAACCTGAGAGGCATGTAGGCCACTCTCTGCTCTCCCTGGTGGGCTTGGATGGTACGACTGGCTCAGGCAGTGGGAGCAGCGTGGGACAGGACCTCAGCCTTCCAGAACCCTGTGTTGTCTTTTCTGATTTTTCTTCTCCTTCTTCTTCTTCTCCTTCTCCTTCTCCTTCTCCTTCTCCTTCTCCTTCTTCTTTTTGGTTTTTCGAGACAGGGTTTCTTTGTGTAGCTTTGGAGCCTATCCTGGATCTCGCTCTGTAGACTAGGATGGCCTCGAACTCACAGAGATCCACCTGCCTCTGCCTCCCAAGTGCTGGGATTAAAGGCGTGCGCCACCACCGCCCGGCCTGATTTATCTTCTAATAAATTCCTTATAACTCTAAAGCAGACTGCCTTGGATTTCTCGTTATATCTGGTGCCCACGACGTGTGGGTGGGCCGCCCTCACAGCCCTCATCCCCATTGGTTAGCTTAATTCCCCTGCCTGCTAGCAGCAGCTCACATCCTGTCCACGAAGGCCAGAAATCTCTGCTCTGTCAGACACTCGCTGTGGCTCCTCCCAACCCATACGTTTCTGCAGGAGAAGAAAAGCTATGGATACCAACAAAATTAGTAAAATCCCCTTGATAAGGAGAAATGATAGCTCATTCACCAATATGACTATTCTACAAATTGTAAGGAAAACTCAACAAACAAGGGTCGGGGCAGGGTTCTGTTTTTTTGTCTTTACAGAAGAATAAAAACACCCATCCTCAAGGAATCAAAAAGGCTTTGGACACCTAAAAGTCTACAGCAGAAGGGAAGGACCTATTGTACCAATACACTCTACAGGGTAATATCTCACTACCTAACATCAGTATCTCTAACTCTGGAAAAATTATGGTCCCGACTCAATCATAAATCAAGCTGGCATTAGAGTTGGAATGTGGCTCTCTCCTTCTCTAAACCCAAGCATGTTGCTAAAGAAAAAAAAAAATAGGAGATTCTGTCTCATATCAAAAGAGCCAACTGGTGTGCGGAAGAAGAAAACCAATAATCTAGGGACCATTGTTATCAAGATTCTATTTCTCTCCATGCTTATTCTTGATTTCTCGAAATTTTTCCTCACATGTCATATCATCTTAAGATTCAAACTTTACATTTTTATATTAGTAATGTTCAAGTTTTCCAGTGAAAAATAAATCTTTCCAATAGCAATCTCTGAAGTCTCCAGAAGGAAGATGGGGCCCCACAACAATGACTCTACCCAGTCCATAATGATGTCTTTGAGCTGATAAACACCATTCAATGATCAGCTTAGGGCTGCAAACTCTTCTGGGCAGTTCCAAGAGGAGATGGTTCATCATATTATACTTCTAGACAGAACTTTAGAGAAACCTTACCCATTACCCTGAGGCTGGCTACAAACCTTATAGCTAGCATTTTGAGACTTAACCATTTAGCTTTCTTACAGGATCCCACAGAGATACAGTCGCTCCCTAGACAGCAGGAAGCAATTTTAAGAAAACGACGCCCCCTCTCCAAAAAGATTTTATTTTCTCAAGGTTATAGATAAGTTGTTTTAGAGTTGGGGGTGGAACAAAAAAAATTTAGACTCAGTATTCTCTTTTGGAAAAGAAAAAAGGGGAATGGACAGGCTATGATATTAAGGTATAGGATATTAAGGTAGATTGTTGTATCTACTATTAAACTAATTTAGCAAACTATCAGCCTTAGATAATTTGCACTGATGGATTCTTGTATATTGATACAAACGTAAACTATTTTCTATTCCTATTTACGATAATTTGTATACTGATACAAATTCAAAACTACAATTATCATATTGCACACATGTTCCTACTCATATTTGAAATATTTTGTATGTTGATACAAATGTAAAATTATATTTGTCATACTGTCTGTATGTTCTACCTCTGTTTAGGATATTTTGTATATTGATACATATTAAGGATATTGTCATATTGCACTATACATTTCTACCTCTGTAGAATATTTTGTATATAGTCACAATTTTGAGGTCATTGTCCTTATACTGTACATATGTTTACAGATTGTTTACCTTGTTAATGTGAAGCCTTAGTCCTTAGGTTATTTGGTAGATCAGACTTACAGATTAATAGTCACCCATGCTTGTCATATCTACAGCTATGTTAGTTAGGTTTTCCAGATTTACAGAAACATATGTCAGATGGATAGTTAATCTTCAAACACTTCATAGACCTAGAGAATATGGCATTTAAATATTTTGATAACTTAGAATTCTGTTGATGAGAGACATGATTGCTCCTGGCAGCACCAATCTACTCCCAAGACTTCAAAGACACTCCGTATGGAAGTTTGTCCTCTTCTTGGCACAAAATGACCTGCTGGGCAAAGAATTGCCCTTGCCTTGACTGCTGATAGTATGCACACTGTCCTTTCTGGACAACCAGGACACAATGAAAAGCATCTGCTGAACCTTGCCAAGACAAGGTAAGATGGTCCCTCAAAATTCCTGCTTCTGATAATGGTCTGTCAGATATTCTACGTCTGTAGCCAAATTGGATGCCCCAATGATGCTGAGAAACATTAGGTGACTGTCCAGGCTGCCAGCTGTCCCTGTCTATTCTTGCAATTTTTTGAAAGTTGTTTGTTTGCACTTCCAGTTTTCTCAGGAAACATTATTTTCCTTCTCATGTCTTTGATGGGGTTGAAGACTAGGTAGTTAAAGTTATAATACTCTCATATCTTAGCACAGAACACTTTAGGTACTAAAGTTAGATTCTTCACGATAGGACAGCTATTGGAGTAATCTCTGTAATGTGCCATTTACCTATGTTCTGGATATTTCTGAATATTAAATATATGTCTCTTGTTTGTTGTCATTCTTGTTGGTTGTATTTCTATTTTGTTAATGTTATTACCTTTCCCCTCTCCTGGACAATACTTGGTAATCATTCCTGTTGTATATAGTTTTATAATCTTATTTAGACAAAAGGGGGAGATGTGGTGGATACATGTTCTAGCTACCTATGACCTTGAAGTACCAGCCCCTAGGGCGTGGCCTCGGGGCTACCCTTAAGACCTGAGACACATGCAGGCTGCCTGCTCTCTTCTCTCCCTGGTGGGCTTGCATGGTGGGACTGGCTCAGGCAGTGAGAGCAGCGTGGGACAGGACCTCAGCCTTCCAGAACCCTGCGACGATTCACCCATCCTGTTCAGTGAGTTGTCTTTTCTGATTTATCTCCTAACAAATTCCTTATAACTCTTAAGCAGACTCTCTTGGATTTCTCGTTATACTGCATGGCACTTCTGCAGCTATTATTATAATTAGATTTAACCACTGTATTTCCTTAGAGCTAGCCCAAAGCCCAGAATGGATCCTGTCTTATAAGGAATACAAAGACCAACTCTGGACTTGAAGGCAGCCAGTGCTTCTAACCTCTGAGCTATCTCTCCAGCCCCACAAGGATCAAATCTGAATCTGGTTAACAGCTGCCTTCTCAAAAACATTTATCAGCTGGGCTGCAGAGATGGCTCAGTGGTTTAGAGCACTTGTTTGATTCCCAGCACCTACATGGTGGCTCACAACCATTCCTAACTCCACTTCCAAGAGGTCTGATACTCTCTTCTGACCTTTAAGGGCACCAGGCCTATACACAGTATACATACATACATGTAGGCAAAACACTTATACACATAAAATAAATCTAAAATAAACAGACTCTCCCCACCAAAAAAAACAAAAACAAAAACAAAAACAAAAAACCATATATCAGCCAAGACTGTTCAGAAAACCTAAGAACAAGGCTGAAAGTCACTAGCAGACAGGTATTTGGATTTATTCCTGTTGATATCTCTATTGGGATGCTGAAATGGTTATTCTGCAGGAGATAATTACAGTCAGGTTACTTTTACAATGGCTATTTAATTAGGGCACTGTTATTTTTGTTTGTTTTTTTATTGAGATAGGGTCTCACTGTGTAACTCCAGCTGACCTGTATCTCAGTTTGTAGACAAGGCTGGCTTTGAACTCACTCAGATCCACCTGCCTCTGCTTCCTGAGTGCTGGGATTAAAGACATGCATCACTATGCCCAGACAATGCTTTTTTTTTTTTTCATGGTAAGTCGTTTTATTTATTTTTTAATTTAATTTATTTATTTTATATCCTGACTGCAATTTCCCTTCCCTCCTCTCTTCCCATTCCACTCCCCACTCCAATCCACTCCTCCTGTTTCTGTTCAGAAAGGGGCAGGCCTCCCATGGGTATCAGCAAAGCATGGCATATCAAGTTGCTGTAAGGCTAAGTGCCTCCCCTTGTATTAAGGCTGGGAAAGGCAACCCAGGATAAAGAATAGGTTCCCAAGAGCCAGCCAAAGCATTAAAGACAGCCCCTGCTCCCATTTTAGGAGTCCCACAAGTAGACGAAGCTAGACAACTGTCACATATATGTAGAGGGCCTTTGTCAGTTCCGTGAAGGCTTACTGGTTTTTGGTTCAGACTCTGTAAGCCCAGGTTTGTTCATTCTGTGGGTGTTCTTGTGATGTCCTTGACCCCTCTGGCTCCTACAATCCTTCCTCCCTCTCTTCAGCAGGATTTCCTGAGCTCAGCTTAACGTTTGGCTGTGTGTCTCTGCATCTGTTTCCATCAGTTACTGGATGAAGACTCTCTGGTGACAATTGGGGTAGTCATGAATCTGATTACAGGAGATGGCCAGTTCAGGCTACGTATTCACTGTTTCTAGGAGTCTTAGCTGGGTTTGTCCTTGTACATTCCTGGGAGTTTCCCTTGCATCAGGTTTCTTCCTGATCCCCCAAATGCCCCCAATCCAGTCATCTCTTTCAGCACTCTCCCCCTCTATCCTTCAAGTTTCCATCCTCCCACCCCCTGTCCACCCAGATCTCTTCTATGTCCCCTTCCCAGAGAGATCCATGTGTCCCCACTTGGGCCCTCCTTGTTACTTAGCCTCTCTGGGTCTGTGGATTGTAGCATGGTTATTCTTTATTTTACTAATATCCACTTGTGAGTGCGTACATACCATGTTTGTCTTTTTGGGTCTGGGTTACCTCACTCAGGATGATTTCTTTCCTAGTTCCATTCATTTGCCTGCAAATTTCATGATGCCATTGTTTTAACAGCTGAGTAGTACTTCATTGTGTAAATGCACCACATTTTCTTTATCCATTCTTTGGCTGAGGGGCATCTCGGTTATTGTCAGGTTCTGGCTATTACAAACAATGCTGATATGAACATAGTTGAGCAAGTGTCCATGTGGTATGATTGAGCATGCCTTGGGTATATGCCCAAGAGCGTTATAGCTGGGTCTTGAAGTAGATTGATTCCCAATTTTCTGAGTATTTCTCATATTGCTCTCCAAAGTGGCTGTAGGAGTTTGCACTCCCACCAGCAATGGAGGAGTGTTCTCCTTGCTGTACATCCTCTCCAGCATAAACTGTCATTTGTGCTTTTGATCTTAGCCATTCTGACAGGTGTTAAGATGGTATCTTGGAGTCATTTTGATTTGCATTTCCCTGATAGCTAAGGATGGTGAACATTACTTTAAGTGTTTCTCGGCCATCTGAGATTCTTCTATTGAGAATTCTCTGTTTAGGTCTGTACCCCATTTTTAAACTGGACTAGTTGGTATTTTGATGTCTAGTTTCTTGAGTTCTTTATATTTTTTTGGAGATCAGCCCTCTGTCAGATGTGGGGTTGGTGAAGATCTTTTCCCATTTTGTAGGCTGCTGTCTTGTCTTATTGACAGTGTCCTTTACCTTACAGAAGCTTTTCAGTTTCAAGAGGTCCCACTAATTAATGGTCAGTCTCAGTGTCTGTGCTACTGGTGTTCTATTCAAGAAGTTGTCTCCTGTGCCAATGCATTCAAGGCTATTTCCCACTTTCTCTTCTACCAGGTTCAGTGTAATTGGATTTATGTTGAGGTCTTTGACCGACTTGGATTTGAGTTTTGTGGACAATGTTATTTTTAAAACTATTTGAAGGGAGGGAAACTTTTTCAAGTAAACAGGCAGAGTTCGTCCCAAATGACTACTATTCCAATACTCATTCTTTCTTCAAAGAAATGTATTGGCCAGGGTAGGGGTGAGGAGTCACAAACAATGAATAGCCAGTAAAAGAAATGCAACAAAAAGAAATGTAGGCAAGTGTAATTTATGCCAACAGCAAGGACACAGGAGTGAGGTGACCACACCAGGTGTTACACACCTATAATTCCAGTCTTGGCTAAGGAAAAGAGTTGAGGCAAGTCATCTCTACCACTCAATCAAGGCCTTTTGCAAAGATCTGTTCTTTCATACCAAAGACTCAACACAAGATACCTTTTAAATGAGACAAACAAAAGGAGGGAGTAAAATGTAATTACAACTCCACACATCAGACCAGGCGCACACAGTACTGGATTATTTTCAAGTATCCTCAAATGATACCATCTACAAAGATGACACTCTTTAAGTTTCTGAAATGTCATTTCCTTTAATGCCAAGAAGCTGTGAAGCAGTCAGCAGGCATTTCATTTATTTCCTTCCTAAGAGGCCTTGTGGGTTGGTGCAGGTGTTGAAGCATGCCGAAGGAATGCTTCGGTAAGCTTATGGGTCCCATGAAATCTGACACTGCCTGGTCTGGTGCTGCGTTTGCCAGGAAGGCATGCCTTCCATGTAAATGTGGGTCAGAGCTCTACTCACTGGCGCCCTCCATTCTGTGGAAGGAAACAGGAAGCAAGCATGTGCTCTTATAGACATGTGCTCCTCATAAGGAAATTCTGAAGTGCTATCCATAAAGAAAAACAACTGGACAAGCATAGGTCCTGTTTTTCTAGTATGTTTCATGCACAGGAAGCCAACTTCCACGTCTAGAAGTAACCCAGTTACCCTGTGTTCTACAATTAAAAGCAGCAAAGCCACTCCCCTAAGAACTGGCCTCTGCAAGTCAGGGCCTATGCAGCATCTCTTAGACACAGCACATACTGTGGTCTCTGCTAGAAAAACCCAACTTAGCTGGGAACAGTCCAGCCTTTGCTAAGTACATCCTGATTACTTTGATGATGTATGATGGCCTGAAATAAAATAAGTTGGATCACACAATTCAAAATACATGAATCCTCAGACACTTGAAACTATGATGGTCAGCCCTGCAGCTCTACCTTGCCTACTGTTGACACCCAAAGGCCCTAAAAGCAGCACTGTTCTTCTGAGAGTAGTAAAGAACTTACTGTAGCTTTCTGTGACCTTCAGTGTGTGGTGGTTTGAACAGAATGGCCCCATAGGCTTATATGGTTTTTGTTTGTTTGTTTGTTTTGTTTTGTTTTGGTTTTTTTGAGACAAGGTTCTCTGTCCTAGATCTCACTCTGTAGACAAGGCTGGCCTTGAACTCACAGAGATCCACCTGGCTCTGCCTCCAGAGTGCTGGGATTAAAGGTGTGTGCCACCAACATCCTGGCTCACTTGTATGTTTAAATCCTATGGAACTGTTTGGGAAGAATTAGGAGGTGTGGTCTTGTTAGAGGAAGGGTGTCACTGGGGGTGGGCTTTGAGGTTTTAAAAGCTCTAATATCATGCTTTTGGCCTGCAACTTGTAGATCAGAGGTGAGCTCTCAGCTACTACTCCAGTATCATGTGTGCCTGTCTCCAACCATGAAAATAATGGACTAACCCTCCAAAACTGTAAGCGAGCCCCCAATTAAATGCTTTACTTTGTACCTTTACCTTTACTTTGTATCTTTACTTTTACTTTTACACCTTGGTCATGGTGTCTCTTCTCAGCAGTAGAGTAGGGACTAAGACAACATGCTTTTCCACGCTGTTCTTCCATTAATGTCTTTATGGTCCTGGGAGTGGGTGTCACCCTCTGCCCCCACTACATGTCAGTGAGGATGCTCCGAAGTTCAGTGACTTACTGAAGAAAGTAACCGGTAGCACAGTGCGGGCTCTTTCTGTTTCTGGCACTACTCACTATTTGGTCACATACACTCTGGTTTGTTCATTGAGGTCTGCCTGGTGCAGCTTTTTTCAGGAGGACATATTTTTTATAACTTTGGTTAGCCACACCTGCCGGACACATCAGGAAGTGTTGCTACTGTGGGCATTAGGTAGCCCTGGCTTCTCTCCTTGAGAAGAGAAGAAGGAGAGGGGACCAAATGGCTCCCGGGTCTCTCCTTAAAGGGGAGAGACCTTTAAGTGCTCTAGAACTTAGCCCCTAGCGGCTCCTCAAGGAACCAGCAACTGTCTAAGTGACAGGTGCCTCAGCTTCCTTCCTCTGGAAACATCAAGGCCATCAGCTGGAGCAAAGGAGTGCCACCAGCGATGGAAAGAGTGATGAGCAATCTCACTCTCCATGACAAGCATCTCCCCATGCCCAGAATCCACAGGTGGGAAATGGAATCTAGGAGACAATGAGCACACTGCACCCTCTGCCTCGGAGACGCCTCAGGACAAGCTTTCCGGTGGCAGCGGGCACTGCAGTGGGAATTGCAGTGGGCATTGCAACGGGCATCGCAGCAGACATCACAGCGGGCATCACAGAGAGCACCACTCTAGTTTGCAGGGCGTCTTTCTTCTTCTTGGAATGAACTTGATACTGAAGGGAAGGTCTCCCTCCCTTCAAGGCTCCATCTTGCTCTCTCAGGTCCAATGTTGTATCTCTATTTGCTCCCTCACTTTAGGCCTCTGCTCCCTGCCCTGACAACCCTGTGGCTGCAAGGCTCTCTCCTAATAAAGCTCATTCTGCAGGGGAACCCGTGCCAGTTCCTTTCCTGAGCCAACCTGCTCTGATTTCTAACCGGTTTCAAATTCAAATGTGTGGTTTTTGAGATGTGAGCCAGCTCTGTAGCCCAGGCTGACCTCCATTCTCACTCCTCCTGCCTCTGTTTCCCGAGTGCTAGGATGACAGGCCTGAACCACTGGGCCCAGCTCAAAGTCTAGTCAAGGTTTAGGCTCACATATTTGAACACTTGGTTCTCAGTCAGTGTCACTGTTTGGGGAGGTTGTGGAACCTTTGCTGGAGGAAGCATGTCACTGGGGATGGCCTTGCCCCACTTCCAAGTCACTTGCTGTCTTAGTTAGGGTTTCTGTTGCTGTGAAGAGACACCATGGCCATGGCAACTCTTATAAAGGAAAATATTTAATCGGGGTTGGCTTATAGTTCAGAGGTTTAGTCCATTGTCATGGTGGGAAGCATGATATCACACAGGTAGACATGGTGCTGGAGAGGAGATGAGAGTTCTACATTTGGACCCAAAGGCAGCAGGAAGAGAGAGTGACACTGGGCATGGCTTAAGCATCCAAAACCTCAAATCCCGCCCCCAGTGACATACTTCCTCCAACAAAGCCATACCTACTCCAAAAGGGCCACATCTCCTAACAGTGCTACTCCCCGTGAGCCTATGGGGTCTATTTTCATTCAAACCTCCACACTTGCTCTACTCCATGTCTACAGCTGAAGATGTCATCGCTCAGCCTCCTGCTCCAGCTGTCTGTTTCTATGACTCATCCACCATTATGGACTTCCCCTCTGGAACGATAAGCCCAAACAAACTCTGCCTTGGTCATGGTATTTTATCTCAGCAACAAAAAGTAACAAATAATCTAAATTCAAAGTAATTTTTTAAACACTCTGCTAATCACTGAGGGTAAACTTTCTTAGCTAATAATAGGTGAGAGAACCCCACCTGAAATCTCATCTCTTTTTCCTAAAGGGAAGTATGTCCCATAAGTTAGGATTTATACCAAAAAGGAATACAGGAAGCTGTAAACTCACCCAAAGCAGGAGGTGTGACAGAGGAGAATTAGGACATCTTAATTCTCCATTTGTGAATACTTCACCAAACAATAAACACCAGTGTTTGCTGGGACAAAACAACTTATTTGCATTTATCATAAATTTTCCAAAATTGGAACTTGTAGAACAAGTTTGTTTACTGTCAATTGGACAAACAATACGATGTCAAACTCCCCTAGGCATGTTCCAGAAAAAGGGAGAGCCACAGTGCCACCCATCCTGCCACACCTTGGTCAGCCAGTTTCCTGCAGACTGGCTATCCACAGGGCCCACCTCTGACTCACCTCCTGAAAACCCTGCATTGGCTCAGAGAGCTATTGCCCAGATGACCTCACGAGCCTTCCTGTAAAAATGACTGTCATTCATTCAGATATCCCAAATGAAAACTGCTTAGTATGGACAGTCCAGGAGATGGAAGGAAGGAAGGAAGGAAGGAAGGAAGGAAGGAAGGAAGGAAGGAAGGAAAGAAGGAAGGAAGGAAGGAAGTTCAAAGTTAGTAATCTATCTCCTTAGTGTTTCTAGGGCTGGAGAATTGCAACTCTGCACTTCATTTTATACCAGGAAAGAGGTTTAGTAAGATGTTCTTAAGGCCTAGGTGGCTGCTGTTGGCTCCCAACACCCTTCCCATCCTTACTGAGAGCCTATGGAGATACATACAAGCACACACACTGGACCAGAGTTGGCACCAGTTCTAACCCCAGCTCCATAATTGCTAGATACAGAACCTAGGTAAGTCAGTAGCACTCTGAACCTGCTTCCTCACCTAAAGAGAGGAACTGATGCCTATAACGTGCAGGTGGCTGTAAAGGTTAAATAAAGAGAAAACGCAGCATACAGCATGAAGTTGCTGTTCACTAATGCAACACAGTGACTACAGTAAATCATAGCATTGAATTCCCATAAAGCCCTGTGTTAAAAAGCACTGTTCTCCAGAAAACTCCAGTGCAGGTAGAGACCCTGTGGTAGCAAAGTGAGCCCATAGGAAGACACTGGGAAGCAGGACTTCTCTATCTGTCATTGAAGCATGAGTGGGAGGAACGCAGAGATGTAAGGTCATTCCACTTACCCAGGAGTCCTAGGTAAGATTCAGACCTGCATCTGCCTCCTGGAGGCGATCTAGCAACAGAGCCAGAGCTAGTTTAGCAAGTCCTACCTACAGGAGAGTAGCTCAATATGAAAACGAAAGGCAGACACATTCTTTCCCTCCTACCCACCTCAGTTTGGAATTTGTACTCATGCTTATGTCCAATCAGGTCTTCACTACAGCCAGTTGGCTTCCCTGGTCTAGGCTCCAGATCAGCAATCAATTTTAATTCCTACTTAGAGAATTATCTAAAATTCCCTCTGGTGATGTAATGAGATTCCTAACGTCAGTCCTCCCGGATGTTGTATTTTTCTTGCACTATATCTTAGTCACTGTTCTGTTGCTGTGAAAAGACACCATGATCAAAGTTACTCTTATAAAAGCAAGCATCTAACTGGGCCTGGCTTACAGTTTCAGAGGTTTAGTCCATGGTGGGAAGCATAGTAGTACGCAGGCAGACATGGTGCAAGAGAGGTAGCTGAGAGTTCTACATCTTCAACCACAGGCAGCAGGAAGAGAGTGACTGGGTCTGTAGCTTCTGAAACTTCAAAGCCCCACCCCACCCCCACCCCAGTGACATACTTCCTCCAACAAGGCCACACCTCCTAATCCTTCTAATCCTTTCAAAGAGTTCCACTCCCTGGTGACTAAGCATTCGAATACATGAGCCTTTGGGGACCATTCTCATTCAAATCACCACACCTAGTGAATCCAGACAGTAACATTTTTGAGCAAAGGCAGGTACAGCTGGAAAGCAGAGTGGCTAACCTGACCCACAGGTCAAGGATGACATGGAAAGAAAGGATGACTGCAGGCAGAATTTCCCCTACCTATGACATCTGCTCTTAGCAATTTTCCAATTCACTGGCCTGCTGCTTGGCCATGACCCCTACTCACTGTATACTAACCTCACTTCTCTCCCTTATCCTGAATAAAATCTCCCTTACTATTTATTCTAACAAGCATCAGAATAAAATGTTTAAACAATGGTAGTAGGTTGAACAGTGCCCTACCCACAACAGTTATATGAACATCCTAATGCTTAGAGCTTTACACAGCAAAACAATTACCATTACTTTATGTCTTAGTTACTTTTATATTGCTTTGATAAAATCCCATAACCGAGGCAACTTACAACAGGAAGTGACTTACAGTTTCAGAGGGTTAGAGTCCACAATAGCAGAGCAAAGGTATGTGGCAGGAATGTCTGAGAGCTCACATCTTGACCCACAACTATGAGACAGAAACAGAGCTAACTTGGAATCTCACAGGTCTTTTCAAACTTCAAAGCCCTGCCCCAGTGCACACCTCCTCCAACAAGGCCACACCTCCAATCCTTCCCAAACAGTTCCACCAGCTGGGGACCAAGTATTCAAATATGAGTCTATGGAATCCATTCTCATTTAAGCCACCACAGTTTATATGGCAAAAAAAAAGTGATTAAGTTAAGGATTTTATGAAAAGGCGCTTAGCCTTACGGCCTCTAAATGCAATCATGTGTCTTTACAAAAGAGAGGCAGAAGGTAGGGTAAGACATACCTAGAATCCTAGTGCTGGGGAAGTTGAGGCAGGAGGATTGCAAGTAGTTTGGCTATACAGCACCAGACCAGCCCGACTCATAGGAAAAGTCCCTGCCCCCATGAAAAAAAGAGAGAGAGATGTGGGGTGCTAGAAAGATGGCTCAGTGGTTAAAAGCTCTGGCTGTTTCTCCAGAAGACCTGAGTTCAATTTCAGCACCCACATGGTGCCTTACAACTGTCTGTAACTCCAGTTCCCGGGGCTCTAAGACCCTCTTCTGGCCTCTATGGACACCAGGCTTGCACATGGTGTACAAGCACACATGCAGGTAAAACACCCATAACATATAAAGTAGAAAAAATATTTTCAAATGAAGAAAAAGAGATGGGGGAGGGACCATGGGAGTTTGGGAACTGAGATACAGGAAAGAGTTATCAACGCAGGCAGAGACTAGAGTGGCGTGGCCTCAAGCCAATGAATGTGCATGGCTACTAAAAACCAAAGAGCTGAGGGCCAGAATCTCCCCAGCGCACGCACAAGGGCAGAGCCTGCCAATACCTTGGATGTGAATTTCTGGCCTCCAGAACTCTGCAGGTAACATTTTTTTCCTTTGCCTTAGTGAGAAGCTAATGTATGGACTGAAATAAGATGTGAGGTTTACAGCCCACTGAGGTGTAAAGGGGTAATATATTCTAACCTGTCATTTTATATTTTTATAACAAACTTGATTTCCATAATGAAAAGTAACTACTGGAAGCCATCAAACACAAGCATTCATGAAATCTGAAGGGCGGGGGTGAGCAGGACGTGAAAGACACAGTGCAGGTGAGGACCGCTGGGGCCAGCACCTTCACATGCTGCTTCTCAGCCAGAGAAATACAACCAAGCTAGGTTCCACAACACACTCATTCCTGCTCATTAAAGGAAACGAAGCAACCAATGGTCTGGTTTTTCTGGGGGATGGTTGTGGAAAATGTTCTAGAATCTGACCTCATGAATCTCTGAAAGAGATATGGCTGGTTTCTTGTTGAGGAGCATGCATTCCTCCATAGGTTTAAAGGTGTTTCCTTCCATTTATAGGGGTGGCTAAACAGAGTAAACTTCCAAAGAAATAAATGGAAAAGGCCACAGGGAGAACATGCCCCAGAATTACATTTGGTGGATAATGACAGGGAGGGGAGCTCTCTTCGGGGACCAAAATCAGGACACATTTATACTGTGCCTGTATGCACAAAAGAACTCAGCCACGTGGGAAGTAAACACACTTTGTGTATATCCTTTGCCTGGTGATCTGATGCTCAGAGCCATTACCTAAGAGGCAGTAACAATGAACTGTCATACGATCCCTTATAAACAAGCTATTCATCAAACCACGGTCAAGGCAAGGAGTCATGACAAGTTCTGTGGTGGTCAGTCTCTGCCACTCCCTCACACAGTCTGTGCTCAGGCTGGATAGCTCATGGCACCCTTCCCTAGGAGGGCTGTCTCCTGGGCTCCGTGCTCACTCCAGAAATGCCCCTGTAAGGGATAAAAAAAAAAAAAAAAAAAAGGTCTTTCTTTCACCCCCCCCCCCCACTAAGATCATGGCAGAGATATCAGCAACAAAAGATGATTAAGAAAAGCATACATATTTACTACTCGGGATTAGATTAAAGGCAGGGAATAGTGGCACACACCTTTAATCCTAGCACTCGGGAGACAGGCAGGTGGATCTCTGTGACTTTGAGGCCAGCCTGGTCTATAGAGTGAGTTCCAGGATAGCCAGGGCTATGCAGAGAAACCCTGTCTTGAAAAACAAAAACAAACAACAACAAAAAGCAAACGAACAAAAAAGATGAGTTTAAAGTGACAGACTTACGGAAATAAAGACCTGAAGAGACAGGGAAGTGGGGAGAAGGGATAATTATTTTATTTTACATGTGTTCTGCCTGCATGTATGTCTGTGTACCTCATGTCTGCCTAGTGGCCATGGCGGGCAGAAGAGGGCATCAGATACCCTGGGTGTAGAGCTACAGACTGTTATGAACCAGCATGTGGGTGCTGGGACTCGAACCTTGGTCCTCTAGAAGAGCAGACAATGCTCTTAACCTCTGCACCATCTCTCCAGCCCTGGAATCTGTGTATTTTTATTATTTTTTTAAATATAGGCTTGTCAGGAAGTAGACAGTCATGAAGAAGTACTCTTGGATTTCAAAAGTACAATCCAGGGGTAACAAAACAGAGGAAACTTTAGGCACGCTTATTTGTCCAGATGTTTCTCCATGGTCCTTTATCTTCAAGGATAAGGATGTTCCCTTCCTCTGGAGCAGGAGGGCACCTGCTACATGAGAATCTTACCTTAGACAATGGACGGTCAGAAAACAGTTCCTAGGTTGTAAGCATGCTCCAGGGACAAGGGGCAGGGGGAGGTTGCTGGTAACCATCCTGCTTCTGTGCTTTTCTCAAGTCCCTTCAGTTTTGAGATATTTAGGGGCCAGTGAGGTGGCTCAGTGTATAAAGCCATCTGCCAAGAAGCCCGAGACCCACAGTATGAGAGGAAAGAACAGGCTCCTGCAGGCTGTCGGGTGTGCAGCACCCACATTCACCCCTCTCTCCAAAGCAAATAAACAAAAACAGAACTTAAAAACATTTAAAGCCAGGGGGTGATGGCGCTTTATCCCAGTACTCAGGAGGCAAAGGCAGACAGATCTCTGTGAGTTTGAGGCTAGCCTGGTCTACATACTGTGTATGATGTTGTGATATACTTTTATTTATTTACATGTAGGAGTCTTAACATATGTCTGTGCCTGGTGCCCATGGAAGTCAGAAGAAGGCATCAGATCCCCTGGGACTGGACTGACAGACAGACGTGAGCTACCATGTGTGCGCTGATAATTGAACCCTGGTCCTCTTCAAGAACAGGTGCTCTCAAGACACAACTCGCCGGGCGGTGGTGGTGCACGACTTTAATCCCAGCACTCGGGAGGCAGAGGCAGGCGGAGCTTTGTGAGTTCGAGGCCAGCCTGGTCTACAGAGCGAGATCCAGGAAAGGTGCAAAGCTACACAGAGAAACCCTGTCTTGAAAAACAAAACAAAAACAAAAACAAAAACAAAAAAAAGACACAACTCTCCAGCCTCCTCCATGTATTTTTTTTATGTTGATCAAATACTTAGAAGATTCAAAGTAACAAATTTCTAATGATAAAATCTTAGGCACAGGTGATTCAGTAGACATTCCAAGGCAAACCTCTCTAGATGCTCCAGGACCCACAGACTGGGAAAGCCAGACAGACTCTACTCACTGGGTCTGTCTATAGCAGTGTCAATCCACAAGCAACTGGCCTACTAAGAACAAAGCACTTGCTTCTGCTCTGTGGAAAAACAAAGACATTATTCAGGGGCACTCAGACTGAATTACTGTCTTCCCTTAAACTCTCCTCACAGGCAGGGTCATCAGCTGCAGCAGCCAGCCTGGAGAAGTACTAATGTTCTCTGCAAAGTTGTTCAAATACCCAGACAGCCAACACAGGCGCTTAGCACTAACGTCCTGTTCAGCTGTGAAGGACTAAAAGCTCTCTAGAGATGGTGCCCTGAGCTTATACGGTCTGCTCCAGACCCAGCGCTGGGAAGAAGGCCACAGGCTCCATGTTGAAAGGGAAGGGCTCCAAGTCCCTGCCAAGGTTATCTATCAGTCAACCCACACTCACATGACCCCACCTTAGAGTAGGCTTTCCAAGCCGTGGGTCACGGCTCACTTGTAAGTCACTGAAATATGCTCATGGGTCACACACAGCATTTTCAAGAATGAAATCGTGAAACAGAGTAGACCAACACTGCTCTGCACACTGGGAAACATCTCTCTCACAAAGTGTCCACACAGGTCTATATAATACTAACACCATGTAAAAGCTGTTTCTCACAGTGAATCATGGGCAACTTTGAAAGCCTCTGTTCTTGAGAAAAATCGAATAAAGTATTCAGATCTAACATAATAAGGATAGAGCATATATTTATTTGGGGGGGGATATCAATGATTATCTAAAGTACCTGAAAATATCCAAAGTACCTAAATATCAATGATTATCCAGTGCCTGAAAACCAAGCCTGCCTCTCCCACGTGTGTCTCTGGGGCCCGATTTTGTGTTGTTAAAGACATGGAAACTGGGGGCTGGAGAGATAGCTCAGAGGTTAAGAGCACTGACTGCTCTTCCAGAGGTCCTGAGTTCAATTCCCAGCAACCACATGGTGGCTCACAACCATCTGTAATGAGATCTGGTGCCCTCTTCTGGCCTGTAGGCATACTGTATACATAATAAATAAATCTTAAAAAAAAAAAAAAAAAAAAAAAGACATGGAAACTGTTTTTGGTGGGGACCTAACAGACTGAACATCGTAATCGTCTTCCTGCGCCTCTCATTTGCACTCATGAGGTTTGAATGTTCGTTAGTGCGTTTGTGCTTATTGTCAAACACAAATGCAGACGGATGGACCACCAAGAACAAGACACAAGCAAGCTTCCTGTGCCATCACCGCACTGGACACAGATGAAGGCTGTGCCAGGACAGGCCCAGTGTGCAGCCGGTTTGCAGCCACCCAGCCCAGGTCCTGGGTGAGAGCGGACTCTGAGAAGTGGCCGAGAGAGAAACAGATACTAAACTGGGTTGGGGGAAAAGAGAGTGGGCAGAACACAGTCAGCTCCTGACACAGAGCCCAGCCCTTGGCCAGTGGGGAGGGCCCAAGTGCCGACAGAGTGACTGGCACGTGGGCCATCTTTGCCGTATAAAGGACTTACAGTTAATTATATGATTTGTTTTGTAACTTATCCATTTACTCAATTATGTGTGCCCCAGAACCATACTAAACGGATTTATACTTCCAGTGTTTGAAAAGGGGAGGCCCTTGAGCATGCAGAATGAAAAAGGAAGCCAAGCTGAATTTTCCTGTGGCAGAGACTAACTAGTGGTAGGAAATGAAACAACGTGCACCCAAACACTTTAAGCTTTGCTCTTAGCCTAGAGATTTCACGCTAAGGAAATGACCCTAAAGGACGCCATGACAAGCGTATCTAACAGTGAGGGGTGGGCTGGCGGGGTTGTACAGTCACAGCTGATGCTGACGCTGACAAGGTGATACCCAACAGCTAGCCACTGCCACCTTTAGAGAAGGCTCTATTTTAAGGCATCCACATGTATTATCTCATTTATTTCTCAAAACACACTGATTTGGGGGCCAGGAGGATGGCTCGGGTGGCAACAGGTGACAAAGGCATCTCCATTTAATCCCCAGAATCCATGTGAAGTTGGAAAGAGAGAACTGACACCACATGAATGCCGCGCGCACACATATTGCAGACTCACACACACACACATACACACACACACACACACACACACACACACCATATATAACATTTAAAAAACACTGATGCAATAGGTGTTAGCATTCCACTCAATTTACAGGTGAATAAACCGAGACACAAGCCATGAAATAATATGCCCAAAGGCAGAGCTGAAGTGTGAACTCAGAGAGACCAACTCCAGGCCCTCACTGGATCACTAATTGTCTAGGCTCCCTGAAATTCATACATTGAAACCCTAGTCCTCCGTGTGATGGTATTTGAAGATGGGGCTTTGGGAGACAATTAGGTTTGAAAGTGAAGTGAGCCTTCATAAGATTAGTGCCCTTCTATAAACAGACAAGAGGGGACTCATTCCTCTCTCTGCCTTCTGACTGTGAAGACTCGTCAAGGAAGTGGTCCCCTGCACGCCAGCAGGAGACCTCTCCCAATGCCGCCACCCGCATCTCAAACTTCCTGGACTCCAGAACTAGGAGAAATAAACTTCCGATTATTTAAACCACCTCACCCATGAGATCCTGTCATGGCTGCCTGAACTAAGACAGAAAGCACGTGAAATCATGTAATATCTATGTCTAAGAAACATATAGTCAGCTTGCTTTAGAAAAATTTCCAAGACTGATGAGGTATATATGAAAATGTAGTTAATTAATTTAACTTTTCTTTAATTAAATCATTTTGTGATTGAAACCACATCAATTAAAAAATGTGGTCCTGGTATACTACATTGTAATTAACAAGTGTTATATCCACGAATCATTTCTAACATGTATACACATAACAAGAGAACCACAGAAAGTTTCCGCTGAGTATTTCACTGCGGGGTTAGTTCTTATCTCACACCTGACAGAAGTAACTTAGGGAAGGAGGGTCTATTGTGGTCACAGTTTGAGGGTCCCACCACTCATGGCACAAACCCACGGTAGCAGGACTTTGAGGTGGATGGTCATACTGCGTCCGTGGTTGGGAAACAGAACACAGTGAACGTCATGTTCAAAGGGCTTTCTTTCCCCTTTTCATTCCGTCCACAGAAGGTGCTGGTTACACTCTCACCCTAATCTAAACAATCCCCCAGGCCCACCCAGAGGCTTGCCTCATGACTCCTAAATCCTGTCAAGTTGACAGCCCCTAAACCATTGTGACTGTCAAACACAGCCACTTACCAAAGCCACTCTATCTGAGAATCCAGATACCCAAGGCTCTCGGTTGCAGCCCACATGCTCTGCTTGCCCGGACTGCCTGCATGTCCCTCCAGCCTGACCTGTGGTGATAAGCAGGTGGGGTGACGGAACAACACGGCCCTCCACAGTGCCCCTCTTCTGAAAGGTGTGGCAATGTCAGTGGGGAAGGAGGGGAACCTGAAGATACAGCTGCCCTTTGTCTACAATATAAAGTCCAGGCCCTCAGGCAGGCCACAGCCACAATAAACCACTCCTTCCTTCTGAGGCCATGAGGCCGCGAAGGAAAATCTAAAGCCATCCAAACGGATTTGCCGTGGCCCGGTGCCCTGGCTTAGCATCACCTACCTGACTCCACTCCAAACAGCATGGTGATGGATGCAAAGTGCAGGACGCAGGTGCCACGCTCGGTAGCTTCTATGGTTTTGGATACTTGTCATGTACCACTAACGAACTGGAGAGAAATGGAGCTGAAACAGGCTGAGCAGGACTCCCCGAGGTATTTCAACTGCCTAGCATCTAGCAGCCCCATGTGTGCAAGAGGGCCCTACATACTGTAACAACCTAAAATGTCACCACAATGTTTTACTGAGGTCCTGGTTGAAAGCCACTGGGTCAGTCCACCACTACGGCCCAGAGTCATCTGTGTAGGGTTACCTGGGTATCGCGTCTCAAAACAGCTCTTTCCCCCATACCAAACTCCCCAAATGATGCTCATGAGAGCCTAAGGTGCTTGAAAATTAAAAATAGACTTCACACTTAATAAGAGGCTTTATGGCTTGAGCCTTTCCCCAATCTCATGATGGGTAACATCATAGGTATTATGGTATGTAAGCACAGAACTAGATGACTGTAATTATTCTAAAAGCAAAATAATGTCAGAATATTCAAAGCTTAAAGATGCATTGTGCACTGAATTCCTAACTGAGCTGTGTCTGTACCCACAGAAAAAGAGGAGGGAAGGGGGGGCATTTTCTTAACAAACTGTTTTCTTTTAAAGAGTCACCACTTCTGTAACGAGCCCAACAACGACTCTGTGTAAGAGTGCTTTTATCAGAAGCTTTGGCTTCGAGATTGTCCCTTTTTCTCTGAGACAGGTCTTGTTCTGTGTGTAGCCCAGGTGAGCCTCAAACTCAGCCCCCTGCCTCAGTCTCCCGACTGCTGGATTACAGACCACCACACCCAGTGCTCAAGATTGTCTTTTAAGTCAAAATCTCCCTGGGCTGTGGTATAGCTTATGATGAAGAGTGCGTGCCTGCTGCACACCGGGCACCGGGTTTGGTCCTCAGCACAACAGAGTTAACAAATAGTAAGATGCTCTCGGTGTAGCACTCAGCATCCGAATATCAAATCTACATCTGCATTTTAAATAATAGCCCTCTAGTTCTTGAAGGACATGTTGACACAATCAGTCCCAAATATCCCACAGGCTTTCACCTTTTCCATGCAGTGAGAATACCACCTATTTTATAGTTCCCGTGTTGAATTTCTGATCAGCACTGTATCAGCTCTTCCACTGAAGTTGTAGAGGGAAATTTTCCTTTTTAAGATTTCGGCATATCCATGAAGCTGCAGAGACAGCCCAGTAAGGCACCTGCCACACAAGCATGAGGGCCTGAGTTCAGATCCTCAGCATCTGTGTAAAAAGTGGGGCACAGCGGCAGGTACCTGCAGCCTTAGTGCTGAGAAGTGGAGACAGGGGGATCCCTGGGGCTTGAAAGGCAGCTAATCTGGCTGAATTGGTGAGTGCCAGGTTAAGTGAAAGACTCTGTCTCAAAACATAAGGTGCAAAGGGTTTGGAGAGATGGCTCAGCAGTTAAGAATACTTGCTGCTTTTCCAGAGGACCTGGGTTCGATTCTCAGTACCTACATGGCAGCTCCGAACTGTCTATAACTCAAGTTTCAAGGGCTCCGATGCCCTCTTATGGCCTCCAAGGGCACCAGGCACACATGTGGTATACGCATACATGTAAAATCAAATTAAAAATAAGGTGGACAGTAACAAAGGAAAACACCTGCCCTCAACCTCTGACCTCTATGTGCACACACACACACACATAGACACATGCAGAAACACATACACGTGTGCACACATACAGAGAAACACATGCACAGTTTTTTTTTCAGCACATCTACGGTTTAGCTACACCCTATTCACACGTTGTAAACAGTACATGATTTTTCCCTTCACTTCCTGACTTTCTAACACTATGACAACACTTTTAGGAGTCCACCAGTGCACACAACTTACCACCAGTACAACTCTAGAGCCCCAGAAACCAGGGGAGGCGGAGAGGGTGAGAAGGCGGGAAAGAGTCAGGAAAGCGGCCAAGCACAGAAAGCCTAATGGTGCAAGCTGAGCATGGGAGCACAGGCCCGCAACCCCAGCACGCAGGAGGCTGAGGCAGGAGGACTTCATGCGAGGCCCTGTGAGGAGGGAGAGGAAGAGAAGCAGACAGCACTGGAGCCGTGTCCCAGGAGGGAGGCCGAGTCGGCAGAGTCCGCAGAGTCGGCAGAGTCGGCAGAGTCGGCAGAGTCGGCAGAGTCGGCAGAGTCGGCAGAGTCGGCAGAGCGCTTGCCCAGCACAGTCCATGCCAGTACCACCACCACTCTCCAAAACACTACTGAAGAAACACACAATGCCCCAAACACAACTGTTCTTTAGAAGTCCCAGGTTCACGTCAGAAACGTACCCTTAACGTAGCATCTACCCTTGATCATTTGCTAAACATACATGCAAATGTGTTTCTCTCATTGTATCAAAATCAAATTAACAATTACCTAGCAGTTCTCATCTTCACTTCAAACCCGGTCTCTGATCACATCCAGGAAAGGGCATTCCCAAGACACAGCTCTCACACTCAGGCTGGTAGAACCTTCCGTCCAGCCTCAGAGCACAGTGGAGTTTCACAGCGGAGGGCTCTTACCGACCGACCGGACTTCTCTAGCCTCTGTGGGGACGAGGGACAGCCAGCACAAAGGCGCCACAGCAGCCCTGGAGCCGGCTTTGTGTGCGCAGCAGCTAGTCTGTCGGCAAGGGGAGAAGAGGGGCAGAGGGGCGAGCGTATTTACATGTCAATACGCAAATCAGCGCCTGCTGCCCCTCCACTCCGTCTGGCGTCCAGATCCTCGGTTTTGTTCCCCCTTATCCAAGGAGCCTTGAGTCTGTGGCTGCCAGCAAGCATTTGGCAAACTCCTGAGAGATTTGCCAACCCCCCTCACAGTGCTGAGCCCCAGTGAATACATCAGCAACCAACCAGTAGGCTTTTCAAACTGGCCTGGAAGCCACACAGGAGAGGTGCTTGCTTTAGATCAGAATCATGAACAGAATCTTTCCAAAAGAGTCATGGAAGAAGGGGCAAAGACAAAAAGATTTCAGAGGACTGGACCTGGGTCTCACACTTAGTCAAATAGCAATGTCTCAGGAGTTTGTTTCTAAGTCAGCATGAGACATCAGTGTGGTCCGAGTGCCCAAAGCAAAGGAATCACAACGTATTTTAGGGCTCACTGTCAGAAGTGTGTCATTATGAATAAGGAGGTGGGGACAGAAAAGAATGGATGGCCTGTGCACTGTTCTCAGAGAAGAGCAGTAGCAAGAAGGGAGAAAACCCCCGGAGTCCTGTCCTGTGAGGGTGAAACGATCTGAGTGGATAGGGAGGGAGTACATCCTCAATCCATGAAGTATACGAAAGGCAGGTTTACTCAGGGCTGCGGACATCAGAAGACAAGGCTGACGAGTGTGTGGAGACAGCATCTGTACAAGCAGCGGACTCCCTAAGAGTGTCAGGCTGCATACGGGGGGACTGCTGGCAGAGGCCGGCTGGATGTCAGGAAGACATGTGAGAGAGCTCTACCTTAAGAACACACTCTCTGGATCTTTACACCCCAAACCAAAGTGACTGTGGAATAAAAATACTGACTGACAAAGCAACACGATCTGTGATGCAGACTGATGTATACGAAGATAAGGCTGCGCTTTCCATGCTGGAAACAGCACAAGCATTAGTCACTTGTGAAATTATAAAGTGCAGATCCAGGTTAAAAAGTAGCAAGGTTGGGGCACTGGATGGGAGTCCCTTAAATCACTTCTCTCTTCCCCCATTGCTCAAAGGCTGCTGATGTCATCTGGGCCATTTACAGCATTTACCTGAAAAGTGCTTGGCGGTCAGTTGGGTTTCGTGAATGTTTCACAGTGGGGACTCACTGCTGGTCTAGACCCGGGAAGCAGAGGAAGGAAGGGAGTTTCCAGCAAGGACCTTCTGAATGTGCAGGGACCTGGATGGACACTGTTTCCACCCTGGGGTGGCAGTGGTAAAAATCCTCCTGTCCCAGGAAGTACTATTTCAGCCTATGCTGTGAAAGTCTCAGAACTGGCTGGGCCCACATTGTCTCTGTTCTGGGTACAAAACTCGCTTGGATTGATTTCATTACGCTTCATCAGAGACCAGGCTGAGAGCTCAGAAAACCACGGTGAGGTAGTGCGCCCCAACAAGGGTCCTCCTCTCCAAACAATCCCTACAGAGTCCATAAAACGGCTGTCAACAGGAAACCATATAAACCCTGGAGGAAGACTGATAAGCTGCCCTCCAAACAGAGCACACCTTCTCACCTGCTCTCTGTGGGAGAGCCTCCTTCCTGTGCAGCCACCAGCAGGGCTAGGCACCAATCAGGCTTTTGTTGTTTTTAGTTTTTGAGACAGCTCTCTCCTGTCCTGGTAGATGAAGCTGGCTTTGAACTCACAGAGACCCACCTGCCTCTGCCTCCCGAGTGCTGGGATTAAAGGTGTGTGCCACTAGACCCAAATAATCAGGCTTTTTTGACATTCGGTTTTATGTGAGAACTTTATCAGTAGGGAGAAAAGTCTTGTGTTTCTTTACTCTTTTATTTATTGCCACTAAGGCTGAATGTTATTGTGTTTTTTAAAAAGGATGGGTAGACAAAGGTATCCTAGATTCGCAGATTATCTGTATAAGGTGGGATCAAGGGGGGCCTTATCTGTCACTGTGTGTCTGTCACAATGTTTACAGTGTGACAACTTAATTTTTCTGCCCCCACAAGGAAAATCTCAAGATGAACATGGAGGTGTGCTCCTGGTACATGCAAAAGACTGACGGGACGGTCACTAGTGTGAGACCAGTCAAAATCAAGGAAGGTAACGTTTTAAAAAGTCATCGGTCAGTGGGGCATCTTTTTAAAAATGACTGTGGAAAAAAGGCAAGGGCAGAATGGCCAAGCCTCAGCCCCACCCCACTCGGAGCCTCAGGCTTCCAAGTTTCCGGCATCTGTCACACCAGCCTTGGGTTGTGCTGGTTGGAGGGCATGGCTGGGGCTGCCTCACAGCCCACTGTGAGGGCAAATCCAGGAGCTTCGGAAGGAATCTCTGAAGCCACAGTAGCAACTGCTCTTCCCATCCGTGAGCCTCGCTCCCCAAAGGTGTCTCTGCACCTACACCACTCACAGAGATCCAAGACATCATTTTCTTGGCTGCTTTTGTCTTGGTTTAAAATACGAGGCAGAGCGGGGAGAGGATCAGTGGTTCAGAGCACTGGGTTAGGTTCCCGGCACCCACACTGGACAGCTCACAACGGCCTGTAACTCCAGCGCCAAGGGATCCACACCCTCTTTGTCTCCTTGGGCACCTGCACTCACGTACATGCACGCAGAGACACACAGATATACACGTAATTTTTAAATAAAATAAATAGGGGTGCCCAAGGAGACAAAAGAGGGTTTAGGATACATAAGACATGATTTCGGGGAAAAAAAAAAACCCAATCACTTGATTATTAGAGAATATACGTATCAACATTTCTGAAAAAAATGATTCGACCTTTATCTTACTGTTAATTCTATCTTCAGAACTCTATCAGGAAAGAAACAATTGTAATTATAGGGGGAAAGTTATGCAAAAAGATACACTCGATGGCTCTATTTAGCAGCAGCACAGCAGTGGAAACAGCATGGAGGCAGCTTCTGTGACTCAGTGACTCAGGATGCGACCCACGGTCTCAGTCATTCAGCCACTTACCATCCTGCACTATTTTAGTGGGGTTGGGTTCGGTTTTGTTTCTCAACTTGACACAAGCTAGTTTTCTGGGAATAGAAAGCTCAATTTAGAAAATACTCCCATCAGATTGCTGGTAGGCAGGTCTGTAGAGCATTTTCTTGATTAATGATGGATGTGGGAGGGCCTGGCATACTGTGCGTGATGCCACGCGGGGCAGGTGGTCTCTGGATGTCTTAGTTAGGGTTACTATAGCTGAGATGAAGCACCATGACCAAAAGTAACTTGGAGAGGACAGGGTTTATTTGTGTTACATATCATATATCACAGTCCACTGAGGGACACCAACACAGGAACTCAACCTGGGAAAGAACCTGGAGGCAGGAGCTGATGCAGAGGCCACAGTGGGGTGCTACTCACTGGCCTGCTCCTCATGGCTTGTTCAACCTGCTTTTTATAGCACCCAGGACCACCAGCCCAGGGGCATCCCCATCCACAATGAGCTGGGCCCTCTCCCATGAGTCACTAATTAAGGGAATGCCCTACAGGCTTGCCTGCCTACAGCCCAATCTTATAGAAGGATTTTCTCAAATTGGGGGTTCTGTCCTCTCAGATGACTCCAGCTTGTGTCAAGTTGACATAAAACTAGCCAGCACCTGGGATGTATAAGAAAGCAGGCTGAGCAAGCCATGAGGAGCAAACCAGGAAGCAGCACTCCTCCATGGCCTCTGCTTCAGCTCCTGCCTCCAGGTTCCTGCCTGTGTTCAAGCTTTGGCTTCCCTCAATGGACTGTGACCTGGGATATATAAGACAAATAAACCCTTTCCTCCCTAAGCTGTTTTTGGTCAGTGTTTAATCACAGCAATAGGTAGCACTCTAAGACAGCTATGTAGAAAATTCAGAAATAATTTGAGCTGGAAAGATGGCTCAGTGGTTAAAAGCACGTAATGCCCTTGCAAAAGACCACACACAGTTCAGTTCCTAGCACCCATATCGGGTTGCTCACAGCTCCCTATAATTCTAGCTCCAGGAGCGGACATCCTCTTCTGGCATCCTCAGGCACCTGCACATATGTACACATACATGGGGGGGGGGGGCGGTTATACAAGTAGACATGATACAGTCTCTACTGTCCCGAATTCTTCCTGGGAGGGACAATGTTTGTCCCTCTGCCCAGCGTATTCCTGCTGTATTCACTGGGTGCCTCTAAGTCACTTGGTTACCATGAAGTTTATCAAATGACTGTTGCAGTATTGCAATGAATATGTTCAAGTAGCCTTTACTGTGTGTGTGTGCACACATGCACATGAGTGTACTATCAGGTGTGCAGCTGTGCAGCTGATGTCACTGCTCAGGGACCACCCACCTTGTTTTTTGAGACAGGGTCTCTTACGAACCTTTAGCTCACCAAGCACACTAGGCTGGCTGGCCCTCGAGGCCCAGAGACCCACGGACTCACCGAGCACACTAGGCTGGCTGGCCCTCAAGGCCCAGGGACCCATGGACTCACTGAGCACACTAGGCTGGCTGGCCCTCGAGGCCCAGGGACCCACGGACTGTGCCTCCCCGGCACTGGGATCACGATGTGCACCACCTCAGCTCTGGACTCTGGGGACCAGGCCCAGATCCTCTCCTTGCACAGCAGCACTTTGGCAGCTGAGCTGAGACAAGCACACGGGGACACCCTTTCTAGAAGACGATTTGGCAACAGTTTTTCAACTTGCAAAAGTTCCATCTCATGACTGTTTTTACACAAAGAGTCTGTTTCACAGAAACCATTTCACAGGTGTGCAAACATAAAAGCAACAAGGACCCCAACGGGGGTGGGGGGGCTGCCCTGCTAGCGGGAGAACAGACCGGGCAGCTTCACTCAGGAACGCTGTGAGAGAGACCAAGAGGAACTAAAATGAAATGGGGAGAAAGGAAGGTAGACAGACAGCTATGATGTGTTGCCCAGTTTCACTCGTTCCTTTGCTGTCTCATTGTTGGCAGGATCCAGGGTGCTAACCCGCTCTGCGTGTTTTGATCCCGTGCCTGCCAGGACAGTTGATAACACAGGTTCGGCTGAAGTAAGTAAGCGCTCTGCTTCACTTAGAGTGGCAACCCCTAACGAGACCGCAGCCACAGAGTGAAAGCCGCGTGTGCTCACCTAGGAAATGATTGGGCACACCTGTGACCCCAGAACTCAGGCGGTGGAGGCAAAGGAATCTGGAGTTCAAGGCCATCCCCAGCTACACAGCAAAATCAAAGCCAGTCTAGACTACACAAACACTGTCTCAGAGAGAGGGTGGGGGCTCTGGAGGGGGCACAACCGGTAAATTGCTCACCTGCAAACCCAAGTGTGATGCCCAGAAAAGCTGCCCCATGGGATGCACTTTCCATCCCAGTGCTGGGGAGATGGAGAAAGGCAGTCCTCTGGTGTCTGATGGACAACCAGTCTACCTTAATCAGTGAGTTCCAGGCCACAGTTAAGAGACTCTGTCTCTGCTGGGCAGTGGTGGCACATGCTTTAATCCCAGCACTCAGGAGGCAGAGGCAGGTGGATCTCTGTGAGTTCAAGGACAGCCTGGTCTACAGAGCTAGTTCCAAGATAGCCAGAGCTACACAGAGAAACCCTGTCTTAAAAAAAAAAAAAAAAAAAACGGAACAGAGAGAGAGAGAGAGACCCTGTCTCAAAAAATAGGGTAATAGGTGGCTAATGAAGAAAACACCTGAGGTTGGCCTCTGTCCTCCATAAGTATACACATAAACATGTACGCACACATCTGAACACACACACACACACACACACACACACACACACACACACACACACCAAGAAGTGGCAATTGGATAATTAAAACTTCTAAAAGTATGACAAACATATTCTTTTCATTAATTTCCCCAAACCTCCTACAGCAATTACATACTAAAAACCATAGGCAAGAGAAAACAAAATATATAACATGCCTGAATTTGAAATTAGGATATCAGGTTAAAAAGAAAAGAAATTTACTCCGGAATTTCTGATTTAAAAGAAACTCTAGTGAATTAAAAATAAAATAAAATAAAATAAAATAAAATAAAATAAAAGTACAAACAGATCACCCAAACACACAGAGCAGGTTGGTGAGTTAAGGACAGAGGTGCAAAGCTTGGGGGTAGATGTGGCTCTTCATCCAGGGCTCTTCCTGGCCAGATCTAAGCTCAGCTACTTGGGAGCCCTGGGTGGAACCTTCTCAGTGGGCCCAGCTCACTGGGTGGAGACACAGACTCAGCTACCAGCACCCAAGAGCCAGCAAGTATGAATGATTTGTTCTCCCTGCCAATGGGAGACAGAGAGGCAGAAATACAACGAACAGGATTCACCCTGGCTTGCAAAAGAAGGCGCACACAGGCAGAGCACCAAGGCTAAGACAGTGCATCGGCATTCCACTGGAACCTACAGCTGGTGCATTCACGTTTCAGGCATGGGCCACCCTGAAAGGACCCAACCAGTTTTTGACAGTACACAGTGAAGTGTATTACTGTACAGCCCAAGAATAAGACCTGGAAAGAGCAATTATCTCATAGCTAAACTCCCCCTGGGGCAGCAATGCTGAGTTCATGAACTCTGGGCAGACCCATAGTTACCTAGAGTGGACTCTATAGGCAGTTCTGAAACTTGAAGTAATAAGCATGTACACACACATGCATGTCTTCTATAGTTATGCCTGTGGGGGTGGAAGGATGGACGGGACAGATGTAGGGAAAGAGTTATCCCTTCATGGAACAAAGAGCAGGTGGGAACGGGATCTCTTCACTATTACCTATGGGATCATGGGGATCTCTTAACTAATCTATTACTAATGAGATCATGGGCAAACTTCTTTATTGAAAAAAAAGATATTTCAAGATGTTGTTCCAATGGGCATTGTGCCCCATGCACTACACTGTCTGGGATTAAACTAATATTACTATAGGACAATTTCTATTAAAAAAAACTAACTGATAAAGAAAAGAATTAAGTCAAGTGTGGTGGTGGATGCCTTTAATTCCAACACTAGAGAGTTAAAGGCCAGCCTGGTCTACATAGTGAATTCTAGACTTAGAAACAACATATCTGCCATTGTGAGGAACAAGAAACGAGCAGGCATGCCTCCAGATGAAAGAACATACCACTCACTGCAGAAGACGGCTCAGGGGATAAAGCACTTACTAAGGGCCCAAGTTCAGATCCCTAGAACCCATGTACGTGCTGGGTGGCTGTAGCAGCCCACCTGTAATTCCAGTCTGGGAATTTGGAGACAAGGATCCCTAGAGCAACCCTATCTGTGATCTCTGGACTTAACTGAAAGACCCTGCCCCAAAGAATAACGTGGAAGAGCAATCAAGGAAAATTCCTGCTAGCAATCTCGGGTCTACCCATGTTCACGCACACCTGTGCATGCATGCCTTAACAGACAATGTTCACTATACTGCATTCAGTGTTCCATGTACAATGCTGCACTATGTACATTTTTTATACAATGTACTATGTACAATTTTGTACTATATGCAATTTTCACCATGTACACTGCACACATAGACACACAAAAATTAAATTAAAAAAATTAAAGAATGTTTAGGTCTGCTTGTGTTGTAGAACGAGTTCAAGTTTGTCTTGAACAACTTAATGAGACCCTGTCCTGAAACAAAAGTAAAATGATGGCCGGGTTTATAGCTCAGTGGCAGAGCCTTTGCCTGGACTGAGTAAACCCCTGGGTTCAACCCCCAGTTCCCCAAACAAAGGCTGGAGATGTAGCTCATTGGTGGAGTGTCTGCCTAGCATGCACAAGGTCCTGTTTTAATTTCCTGTTTAAAGAGGGCAGAAGGCTGGAGAGAGGATCATCAGGTAAGATCACTGGCTACTCTTTCAGAGAACCCAGACACAATTCCTATCACCTACATGGCAGCTCAAGACTGTAACTGCAGTTCCATGGAATCCAATGCCCTCTTCTAGTCTCTGTGGGCACCAGAGGATGCACACAGTGCACAGACAGACATGCATACAGGCAAAACACCTTCACACAGCAAATAAAATTTTAAAAAATTTAAATATTAACTAACACTATTTAAAAAAACCACACTGCAATGGGCTGGAGAGATGGCTAGGAGGTTAAGAGTACTGGTTGCTGCTCTTCCAGAGGTCCTGAGTTCAATTCCCAGCTACCACATGTTGGCTTACAGCCATCTATAATGAGATCTGGTGCCCTCTTCTGGCATATAGGAATACACACAGGCAGAAAATTGTATATACAAATAAATAAATCTTAAAAACAAACAAAAAAAAGCCTGCAAAATCTAGAAAGGCACAAAGGACAGATAACTGGAAAGGAGGAATAAGTGCACAAGCAGGTTGTAATTTGGTGAAACATGAAGCTGCCGGGACCAATGCAGTGTGGAGCTTATCAGGACCCACATTTCCCTGAACTGGAAATCTGGACACTGACCAATGGCTGCTGGTGTTAGGGAACTGGGTCTTTCTCAAGGTGTGGTCATTTTAACAGGTCCCTACCTTTGCAGTTACATACTGAGATGTCAGCAGATAAAATACTCAAGGCATGGGATAGAATAAACTTGGAAGATGATGTGTGGAAATATGAATGAAAGGAAATTGATTATTGGCTAATAACTACTGAGATTAGGTTACAGGTACTAGAAATTTCATTATACTATTTTTTTGCCTAGTTGTATGCTTTCATTTAAAAAGGGGGAGGTCCTGATATAAAAATACTCAAGGTGCCCACTGACAAACACAGGCATTGTGACGAACAATGCGTCTTTAATGAATCAAGTGCATTGTTGCATGACTTTAATGTTTTACTTTTAATTTTTATCACATTAAAAAATTCTTCTTAATTTTATGTGCATTGGTATTTTGCCTGCATGTGTGTCTGTGTGATGGTGTCAGATCCCCTGAAACTGGAATTACAGACATGTGTGAGCTGCCATGTGGGTGCTGGGAATTGAACCCAGGCTCTCAGGAAGAGCAGCCAATGCTCTTAAATCATTGAGCCATCTCTCCAGCCCCCTGATTTTTTTTTTTAATTTTTATTTTGCAATACAATTCAGTTCTACATATCAGCCACGGATTCCCTTGTTCTCCCCCCTCCCGCCACCCTCACCTTCCCCCCAGCCCGCCTCCCATTCCCACCTCCTCCAGGGCAAAGCCTTCCCCGCAGACTGAGATCAACCTGGTAGACTCAGTCCAGGTAGGTCCAGTCCCCTCCTCCCAGGCTGAGCCAAGCGACCCTGCATAGGCCCCAGGTTTCAAACAGCCAACTCATGCAATGAGCACAGGACCCGGTCCCAATGCCTGGATGCCTCCCAAACAGATCAGGCCAATCAACTGTCTCACCCATTCAGAGGGCCTGATCCAGTTGGTGACCCCTCAGCCATTGGTTCATATTTCATGTGTTTCCGTTTGTTTGGCTATTTGTCCCTGTGCTTTATCCAACCTTGGTCTCAACAATTCTCGCCCATATAAACCCTCCTCATTCTCGCTAATTGGACTCCCAGAGATCCACCTGGGGCCTAGTCATGGATCTCTGCATCCAGATCCCTCAGTAGTTCAGCCCCCTGATTTTATTACATTTTTATTTACTTATTGTGTGGTGGGGGAGCATGCATAAGCCATGTCATATACATGGAGGGTCAGAGGACAGTTCCTGTCAGTTTTCTCTTTCCACCGTGTGGGTCCTAGGAACTGAATTCATGACTTGGTGTCAAGCATCCTCACCTGCTAAACCATCAGCAGCCCTGACTTTTTTTTTTAATTAAAAAACATTTTAGGCAGAGTCTCATGTAGCCCAAGGTGGCTCTGAATTCTCTATACATCCAAGTAAAACCTTGAACTAGCCGGATAGTAGTGGCACATATCTTTAATCCCAGCACTCGAGAGGCAGAGGCAGCAGATGTCTGTGAGTTGGAGTCCAGCCTGGTCTTCAGAGTGAGCTCCAGGACAGCCAGGACTACACAGAGAAACCCTGTCTCAGATAGATAGATAGATAGATAGATAGATAGATAGATAGATAGATAGATAGATAGATAGATAGATAGATAGACAGACAGATAGGTAGGTAGGTAGGTAGATAAAGCATTGAACTTCTGATCCTCCTACCCTCACTTTCCAAAAACTGGGATTACAGGCATGCATCACCATGTCCATTTATACCAGATTTATTTTTTAAAAATCATGTGTGGTATGCACCTGTGCATGAGTTTACATGTATGTGTGTGCATGTGTATGCTCAGTGTTGACAGCAAGAGTCTTTTCCAATCATTCTCCATCTATACCATATTTCTTTAAAAGACTACTTACCTAATTTTCCCCTCAATTGTTTGTTTTTATTGTTGTTGCTTTTCTTTTTGTTTGTTTGAGACAGGGTGTCACACTGTAGCCTGGGCTGTCCTGAAACGCACCACTGTATAATATGGTTCACATATATACATGCAGACAAAATATCCATACACATAAAAAAATTTAAAGATAAAACATATCAATATAATAAAAATATTAAATTATAAAAACTAAAAGAAATTTAGCAATAAAACCATAAAATAGCAGAATAAAATGTCTTAATATTTCTACAATCTTAAGAATAGTCAAGGCTTTTTCAATGTACTCATAAAGCCAAAGATCTCAAAGAAAAATAAATATAATCAGTACACATGATTTCTTTAAAATTCTTATAAATAAATGAAGACAAAACAG
Source organism: Peromyscus eremicus (assembly GCF_949786415.1). Lineage (NCBI taxonomy): Eukaryota > Metazoa > Chordata > Mammalia > Rodentia > Cricetidae > Peromyscus > Peromyscus eremicus. The sequence continues at coordinate 54,592,230 of NC_081417.1, forward strand.
CCTACCAGTGAAACAAGCCAAGGGCCTGACTAGGCAGTTCTTTGTACACACAAGATTGTAACTCCATTACAGGACCTGAACTATTGAGGCCAGGTCCCCAGAGTGAAAGGACAGCAGTCAGTGTACTTGAATGAAAATATACATGTTCATACACACAGGATGGGCCATTTACATCCAAAATGATATCCAACTTCATTCTTTAGAGAACTGCAAAACTGTGTGTGTGTGTGTGTGTGTGTGTGTGTGTGTGTGTGTGTGTGTGTAATTTTTAAAGCCATAGAGCTGGCAAAGATCAGGATGATTTGACAATAACCGTGGCCAGTGAAAGTCATAAAAGCCACTCACAGCTTGTGTGGGCAAAACGTTACCTTCCTAAGGGGCAGGTGATCCCTTTAACCACTGAGCCCCCAGTACCTTTTTATTCACTAGAATACATCACAGTAGCAATGAGGGTTGAAATGGTTAATACAAACTGACTTAGAAACATAACCCCACACATTGTGGAATTTTTAAAATTTGATGCTTTATTTTTATGTATATGTGTGTTTCGCATGCATGTATATCTGTGCACCGTGTGTGTGCAGTGCCCACCCACAGAGACTATCAGAGGCTGTTGGATCCTCTGGAACTGGAGGAACAGACAGTTTGCGAGCCACCATGCGGGTGCTGGGAACTGAACCTGGGGAGTCTGAAAGAGCGGCCAGTGCTCCTAACTGTTGAGCCATCTCTCCATCCCCTGTTGAATTTAAAAAAGGTTTATTTACTTTTGTTTTATGTGTATGAGTGTTTTGCCTGTGTGTAAGTGCACTGCACGCATGCCTGAGGCTCACGGAAGCAGAAGACGGCACCAGTAACACAGAACTGTAGTGACAGAGGACTGTGAGCTGCCATGTGAGTGCTGGAAACTGAACCCAGGTCCTCTGGAAGGGAAGTAAGTGCTCTTAACTGCTGAGCCATCTCTCCAGCCCCAATATTGTTGAGCTTACAAAGACAGAAACAAAAACATCAGCACGGTGGCACACATGTAATCCCAACACTCAGAAGACAGAGGCAGGGGGATCGGGAGTCTAAGCTGCGTAGTGAGGCTCTGTCTCAAGATAAGATTATAGAACAGAAAGAAATCACAGAACGATCTCAGTGATAGAAACTGTGCATCTTGGGCGGAGAGACGGATCATTGGTTAACAGCACTTGCTGCTGTTGCAGAGGATCTGGGCTCAGTTCTCAGCACCCAAATGCCAATTCACAAGGACCTGTAACTGCACTTTCAGAGGATCAGACAACTCCTGGAGTCCTGTGGTAATATGTGTGTGTGGTGCACAGACACACATGCAGGCAAAAATACCTACTGCACATAAAACTTTAATGTATGTGTCATTGGAAGGAAGCGGTTCAGTGGCAGAGCATTGCCTAAAGTTGAGTCTGCCTGTGCTTGAAGTGAGAGAGGAACCAATGGGAAGCCCAGGCTCATGGCCTAAGGTTTGGCCCCTGGACCCCACATGGTGAAAGGAAAGAAGCAGCTCCTGCCGGTTGTTTTCTGCTGTCCACATATACACACATGCACACACAATAATATTCTTAAATTAATAACAAAAAAGTAAAGTGAGACAGGATGTTTAGTGAATAAAGCCAGCTCTGGAAGATAGCTTTTTAGATGAATTTTTACCCTTAGGTATTATTTGTATTCTGACCCAATGAACTGGTTTTTTGTTTTTTGGGTTTTTTTTTTTTGTTTTGTTTTGGTTTTTTGGTTTTTTGGTTTTTTTTTTTTCTTTTTTTTTTTTTTTTTTTTTTTTTTTTTTTTTTTTTTTTTTTGGTTTTTCGAGACAGGGTTTCTCTGTGTAGCTTTGCGCCTTTCCTGGGACTCACTTGGTAGCCCAGGCTGGCCTCGAACTCACAGAGATCCGCCTGGCTCTGCCTCCCGAGTGCTGGGATTAAAGGCGTGCGCCACCACCGCCCGGCGAACTGGTTTTTGTAGGTTTAGTTTCACTTTACTCTATTTTATTATGTTACCCAAGATGGCCTCACACTCACAGTCCTCCTGCCCGCCCCCCAAGTGCTGGATTATAGGCCCCCCGCTACTATGCCTGGCTACATAAAAGCTTTTCTATCAAGAAAATCAACACACCTCCTCCTTCCTTTTTATCACATTTACGGGGAAAAAAGAGAATTTAGAAAAAAGAGGGAGTTTGGGATAGTTGTTATTTTATAGTAAAAAAGATGAGAATGTTAATGGGGAAAAGAATGCAAGCCAGAAAAGGATAAAATACTAAGCACAGGTTGAGGCCAAATAATGAGTTAGTTCACTGACAGCAACTAGAAACTGCTGCATTCCTTGCTACCCTCAGGCAAGAGAGATAAGACTCCAGGAAAGTAAAACTGGGGGAGTGACACCAGAGCTACAGATGTAGAGAAACATAAGGACCCAGTAAGGGATGCTGGTGGAGATGACATCATCTCAGTCTCTGAGGTGGGTCCCACTTCTCTGCACAGAGATGGGTTGTACCCTAGTTTGCTTCTCTGTTGCTGTGACAATGGTCAAAAGTAACTTGAATGAGGCAAGAGGGTTTTGTTTTGTTTTGTTTTGTTTGTTTGATTGATTGATTGATTGATTTGGGCTTACAGGTTACAGGAAAGCCAAGGTAGGAACTCAAGGCAGGAACCTAGAGGCAGGAACTAAAGCAGAGGCCAAAAATGAATGCTGGTTGGCTTGCTCCCTCTGCCATGGGCCTGGCTAGCTTTCTTATATAACCCAGGATCACCTGCCCAGGGGTAGCCCTGCCTACAGTGAGCTGAGACCTTCTACATCACTTAGTGTAGTGATTTAACTGAAAATGACCCCCAGAAGCTCACATGCTTGAAAACTTGATCCCCAGTTGGCAGAACTGTTTGGGAAGGGTTAGGAGGTGTGGCTTTGTTGGAGGAGGTGCGTCACCAGGGACAGGCTTTGAGGTTTCAAAAGACTCACAGGCTCTCTGAGGGACCAGTGTCTCTCTTCCTCTCTCTGTCCTCTGCTGGGGGATCAAGATGAGAGCTATCAGCTGCTACAGCCAGCATGCCTACTCCTTGCTGCCATGCTGCCCTGTCAGGATACACTCTTAATCCTCTGAACCATGAGCCCAAATAAACACTTTCTTTTATAAATTGTCTTGGTCATGGTGTTTTGTCATAGCAACAGAAAAGAAACTAATACAATTAGAAATCAAGAAAATGCCCAAAGGCCAAGAGGCAATCCTGCAGTTGAGGTTCCAGGTCTTTAGGCTTGTGTCAAGTTAACAGCTGAAGCTGACTGACAGGTGGTAACAAAATGGCATACTATTCAAATTAAGAGCAAAAGCTGAGGTCCAGGAGCAGCAAATGGTAAGAAAATAATGATAAAATTCAGCCAGAGACCAGGGTAAAGAGACGTGAAATGGCCAAAGACTGATCACAACAGCCGGCTCTGAATGCCCCACACTTACGAATCCACTGAGGACTGGTTGGACTCAGGGTTGAAGAGACAAGACCCAGGAAGTGGGGAAACAAACCAACAAACAAATAACAAAAAACAAAACACTCACACACACACACACACACACACACACACACACACAAGAAACACCTAACACGAGGATGGCTCACAGACTACGCTTCCGATTCCCACCGCCACATTTATAACTCCAGCTCCAGGAGAGTCAACGTCCTCTTCAGACCTCTGTGGGCACTGCGTACACACGTGGTGCACAGACACACATGCAGGAAAAACATCTGTTGCAGAATATTTGCTACACTGTGAACATGTATCTCTGCCTGAGGCACCTTCTGATTGGTCTAATAAAGAGCTAGATGGCCAATGACTAGGCAGGAGAGAATAGGTGGGACTTCCAGGCAGAGAGAGAGAAACTGGGAGGTGGAATCTAGCCACAGGATTTTGCCGGCAGACTCGGAGCAAATTGGATGTGCCCGTACTAAGAAAAAGTAACCAAGCCATGGCAGAATGTAGATTAAAAAATATGGAATAATTAAATTATAAGAGCTAGTTGGGGAAAAGTCTAAGCTAAGGTCAAGCTTTCATAATTTATAATAAGTCTCCAGGTTATTATTTGTGGGCTAGTCATCCAAAGACAGTCCAACAAGAAAGCTTGCAACATTTGGTGCCCAACAAGCAGCATGTAAATCCACATGGGGCCTGGAGAGCTGAAAGAAAAAATAAGCTCTGAGTAGGCTCGGTGCCTGTGGCGTACAGAGGCATGGCTTTTTTAAGAGGCTCAGCTACTGAGCACTTGGATGGGGCTTATGAACAGCAGGCAGTGTGCTACCTGATGGGGGGAGACTAGGTAGAAGAGGCAACTGGAGCTGGGGCAAGTAGACCAGCAAGGTGGGGGCCTACAGGCATGAGGCTCTGCACCCACGGACCTGAAGCGGGTGGAGCCAGCCACCAGGCCATGTACTAAGCAGGGCTACATGGTGGAGGGCCTAGCCACTGCTTAGCAGTTTAAGGTTTGGCTCACTGGGTCAGAGAAGGCTGAAGATGTGCAAAAAGTCAGGTCCAGACCAAAAAAAAAAAAACTTCTAAACAGATATAGTATGCTTAAAAATGTGCTTAGATATGAAGTAAGAAAAGAAAATGAGTATAGACAGTCATAGAAAAATAAACAAATTAATTAAAATATAAAGTCTTTAAAGAGAGTAAAGTAATATGAAAGGAAAAGACCACATAAAGATGGAAAATACACAGGGTGCCTAGATCCCGTATGGTGCTTTGTTGACTTTAATTTTTTTAAATGCTGATGTACACAAAACAATAGCTGCTGAGAGACACTGGATTATGGAAACTGCTAAATTAAACCAAGCTATTTTAAGAATGTCTTAACTTCAGAATGAAAGTCAGAAAATATGTTGCACTGGGGGAAAGGTTTTGCTTTTGTTTCCACAGGAAAAAGTTTGTCTGTTTTCATAAAGACCAGACACCAATAAAGACAAGTAGCCCAGGTGATCCAGCCTCTCAGAATGCCTCTGTTGCAGTTTCCTCAAAGTTCTGTACCAGAACAATTTCAAAGCAGCTAGCTGAGATGATCCAGCCTCACAGACTGCTCCAGCCAGGACTTTAGATAAGCTCTACACTTTCCTATCACACAGAGACTAAACAAAAAATAATACAGCTAGCTCTTCCAGGACTTTATCTTTATCTAAATTTTTTCAGGGTCCCCCAAAGATGCCATTGCCCCCCAGACAACAGGAAGCAGTCTTGAGAACACGACACCCACATTTCCAAGAGGTGAGGGTGGGTGGGTTTTGGTCTTTTGATGGGTTATGGATGTTTATCATGGTTTAGCAGGGTTGGTTGTAAGTTGTTACTGGTCATGATTAAGAAAAAAAATAAACAAAGGTTAGATTCAGAGGGTGATATAGAAATGATAGGATAAAAGTATATTATTGATATATTTTGATATTTTGATAATAATTTGGGGAGCTAGAGAAATGGTTCAGTGGTTAAGAGCACTAGCTGCTCTTCCAAAAGACCAGAGTTTGGTTACCAGAACCCATATCAGCCAGCTCACAAGCATCTCTAACTCCAGCTCCAGGGATCTGATACCTTCAGTCTCTGAGACACCTGCACTCACATACGCATACACACATGCAGATACACACATCTATACACAGTTTAAAATAATAACAAGTTAAGTCTTTAAAAAAACATGACCCAAGTTGTGAACTACAATGCTAGCAGCAAATAAGCGTATGCTGGCTAGTGTTACGTCACCTTGACACAAGCTAGGGTCATTTTGGAAGCGTGAACCTCAACTGAGAAAATGCTCTCGCCAGACTGGTCTGCAGGCAAGCACTTTCTTGACTGGTGATTGATGAGGGGGGGCCCAGATCCCTGTGAGTGGCCATCCCTG
>NC_081417.1:54603310-54686433 GCF_949786415.1 Peromyscus eremicus
CCTAAGCTGTAGTTTTTCTACTAGAGACTCCATGGATGAAGTTTAATTGACCAACCTTAATTCAACAAAAGTGTTAAAATTCTCTTCCATGAAAAGAATCATTTAAATGTCAATCAATACTCTTCTATACAAAAGTCTTTTACAAGTTGATAATTTACAAGCATATAAAAAACTTCAACAGAAAAATGTCCTCAGACAATCTGCCCACAGATTAAAAATATATAAAGCTGAGGCTGGCTCAGCTGTTAAAGGCTAGGCTCACAACCAAAAATATATAAATAAATATATGGTTGTACACACTGTAACACCAGCACTTAGTAGGTGGACTCACGAAGATCCAGAACTGAAAGGCAGCTGAGCATATGTGGCAAGGCTGAAGCCAGCCTGGGCCTCGCACTGAGACCATCTTTCAAGCAAACTGTTCAGACTTTCTTTCTTCCTCTGTTTCCCCCTCTCCCCCATCTGGTTGGTTGTTTTTGAGACAGGGTCTCTCTGTGCAGCCCAGGCTGTTCTGGAACTTACACTGTAGCCCAGGCTAGCCTGAAACTCACAGAGATCCCCCTGCCTCTGCCTCCTAAGTGCTGGGATTAAGAGTGCAGAGACTGGCCAGGTGTGACCAGGGCTTTAAACCCAGCACTCAGGAGGCAGAGGCAGGGGGAATCTCTGAGTTCCAGGCCAGCCTGGTTTACAGAGTTCCAGCAGGTCAGCCAGAGCTACCTAGAGAGAACCTGTCTCAAAACAAACAGACAGGAAATGCCTCACACACACACAAACCGAAAAAAGAAATGAAAAATAAATTAAAAAAAAAAAAAGAATGCAAAGACTAAAAGCATGTTCCCACACCTGGCTGCAATACACGTTCTTAAAGATCTGTGTGGGCCAGAGCATTTGGGGATAGCTGGGAAGACGAATGTTCCTTTTCTCCTAGCAGACTGCCTTTCTGTTTTAGACTTCACTCTGACTCTCTGAAAACTGTCTACTTTCTCCTCGACACACCCACAAGCGCACTGTTGAAATCTCATGGAGCACGGGAGCATGCCCTGGCTGCCTTCTCAGTCCCCACAAATCCTTGATTTCTTTTCTGCCTCTAAACTCAAGCAGTGTCCTGCCAGCAACCCCTCTGAAATCTATACAAAAAGGATAAAACTGAATCAAAATGGAGAATTCAAACCCCCAAGGAAAGTTACAAAGTAGTTTAGACGGAAGCCATGTAAGTTCTAGAAAAGGTGTTATTAACACACAAAAGAGTCTTGGCAAACCAAGGCAAGTTACAAATGAAGACACAAGATCACAGGATCGTTTCCTGTGTATCAGGTGACATTTCTGTGCTGGCTTCCAGACAAAAGCCAGACAGATGTAAGTGCTTGTCGATAACACCCCAGCACGGTTCAGATTTCTGCAAGAGGCATGTATGATCAAGTTGCAAGGGACGAAGGAGGTGTCTGTCTTACAGAGAAAACACTCCTCATCTGTGCAGCAAGCTCCAGCCGTCTGTTATTCTAACGCTGGACACTTAATCAGGTCAAAAGGAAGTGCAGCTCCAGCCAGTGGAAGCAGGAGCTCACACTACTAGATAACATATCACCACCAGTGATGAGACCGTCTAGGAAGAACAAGGGCAGCTTTTACCTTCAGAGACTAACGGCTCTCCCCAGGCAGGGTTCCTAAGACCCTGTTCTCTTATTCAGACCACACTGAAGGCTCAGCTCTGTTACGACAGTTGTGGCTGTCCATTTAACTGGTAAGTTGGACAGGCTGACTTTATTTCCAGTACCCAAATACAAACATTTTTGCTCAAAAAAGGGAACCAAAAGGGGCAGAAATGTAATTTAGTGGTGAAGCCCTTCCTTGTCATGAATAATGTCCTGGGTTCATCCCTAGTACACACATCCCATCCCCTCTTCCTGAAACACACACACACACACCACCACCACCACCCCACATACAATTAGAACCTAATAAAAGACTGTCTTCAAGGACAGCCAGGTACAAATATGAGATCAGGGTTGTTTCGTTTGCTTGCTCATTTGCTGGCCCTGCCTTAAATAAGATTATTATCTGAAATAAATAATGGCTTCTATTTGTTTTTGAAAAAGTTATAAGCCTTTCAATTTGATTAAATACCATGTTACGATACAAATATTTAAAATATTCACTCCTTTTACCTAACAATTTAATTGCCGGTAATCTACTTTAAGGAATTAGCTAAGAGAATATGAAGTATTTATATACATATAGTTTCAATGGTGTTTTTAAAATAACACTACAGACAGAGCCTTCCTAAATGTCCAAGAAGAAACCAGTTCAATCACAGTGAATCCACACACACACACACACACACACACACACACACACACATACATATATATTTTGTTGGTGGTGGTTTTTGGTTTTTCGAGACAGAGTTTGTCTATGTAACAGCTCTGGCTGTCCTAGAACTCGGAGATCCTCCTGCCTCTGCTTCCCAAGTGCTAGGATTAAAGGTGTGTACCACCACTGCCCAGCCCATGTATATTATTTTGCAGTTGCTGAAATTTTACGTTTTTGAAAAATGTCATGGCATAGAAAATGTTCAGAAAAACAGGGGGAAGAAGTTATAAAATTGCCTACACATTAAATATATATTTATTAATAAATGTTTATCTTCATATGGGGGTTGGGAAATAAAATACCTTACAATACTAAAGTCCTATGGTTGCCTCTTACTCCTAACCAGTGGAAAGGAAACCAAAACCAAGAGTTTCCAAAATAAGACTTTGGTGAGTAAAGAAAAATAAGCTTGTAGAAAAGTGAAATAATAAAACTGGGATTGACAATTTTTTTTAATAGAAGTTAAAAAAAATCTCTCAGGAAGCAGAATCACAAAACAGAGGCAGAAAAGTTAACAAGAAAGAGACTAGAGCTGGCATGGTGCACACTGTAATCCCAGCACCAGAGGCAGAGGCAGGCGGATCTCTGTGAGTTCGAGGCCAGCCTGGGCTACAGAGTGAGTTCCAGGACAGCCAGGGCTACACAGAGAAACTCTGTCTCAAAAACAAAAATCTGAGCATCAAATGTTTTAATAAGAGAAAACAGAGGAGAGACAGGAATGTTCCAAACAATGGCAGTGGGAGATTTCCTAGAAGCAGAGGACATATGCTATCTACTGTTGTGGAATATTAGTTTAAGATGTGCTACATTCCTTTATGCTGTGGGATATTTGCTTAATGATGCAAAGAGGTGTTGCATACTTTCCTGTCGTATTTGTTTAATTCTGTGAAGCTGTGTTACTTTGCCTCCCTAAAATACCTGATTGGTCTAATAAAGAGCTGACTGGCCAATAGCTAGGCAGGAGAGGGATAGGTGGGGCTGCCAGGCAGAGAGAATAAATAAGAGGAAAAATCTAGGCTCGAAAAAAAATGAGGAGTGAGAAAAGGAGAAGGAGAGGAGGACACCAGGAGCCAGCCACCCAGCCACACAGCCACACAGCTGGCCACGGAGTAAGAAGGAAAGAAAGATATATAGAATAAAGAAAGGTAAAAAACCCAGAGGCAAAATGTAGTTAAAGAGAAATGGGATGATTTAAGTTAGAAAAGCTGGCTAGGGGCTAGAGAGATGGAAGAGCACTGATTGCTCTTCCAGAGGACCCAGGTTCAATTCCTAGCACCTACATGGCAGCTCACAACTGCCTGTCACTCCAGTTCCAGGGGACCTGACACCTTCACACACTACCATTCCTAGCATCACAGAAGTTCTGGGGATTTGAACTCAGGTCCTCACATTTGCACAACCACCTTTATCCACTGAGGTATCTCCCCAGCCTGTTCGTTTGTTTAGTCTCAAACTGTAACCCAGGCTGGCCTCAAACCCATTATGTAGCCCAGGATGGCTTCAAACTCAATAATCCTCAGGCTCTCAAATGCTGGGATTATAGGCATGAGTCATGGTACCTAAAGTTTAGACTTCTCTAGTGTCCAGAGTCTCCAGCAGGTGTCACTTTGTGGGCATAGGGAAACCTTTAAGGCACAGAGGTGGATGCCCTTGGAAGGCACACTGGGACAAACCACGCTCCCCTTCCTAGCTGTCTAGAAGCAAGCGGGTTTCCTCTATTGTGCTCCCAATATAATGTACTAAGTTGCCACAGCCCAAAAGCAATGAAACCAAACAAGCAACCACGGCTGAAATCATAAGCTTAAACAAACATGTCCTACTTTTAAGTCCTTTCTCCAATTACTCGGTCTTGAAACAATGAAACAGAAAGCTGATTGCACAATATGAAAGACCTATATAGAAAGGATTAAAAAACAGCTTTACCAAATGACTGACATCTTTGAATTATCCAAATTTTAGATGGAGAGAAAAAGACCACTTTTTTGGTTTGGGTTTTGGTTTTGGTTTTTTGAGACAGGGTTTCTCTGCATAGCCTTGGCTGTCTTAGAACTCACTCTGTAGACTAGGCTGGCCTCCAACTCAGAGATCTGCCTACCTCTGCCCCCTAAGTGCTGGGATTAAAGGTGTGTGCCATTACCTCAGGTTCAAAAAAAAAAAAAAAAAAAAAAAAAAAAAGAACACTTTCACTTTCAGCCAGGTATGATGGCCCATGCCTTTTATCCCCACACTTACGAGACAGAGGCAGGCAGATCTTTGTGAGTTCAATGCCAGCCTGATCTACATAGTGAGTTCCAGGATAGCCTATGTCCAAAAAAAAAAAAAGAAAGAAAGAAAAGAAAAAGGAGAGAGAGAGAGAGAGAAGAAAAGAAAGAGAGGAAGAGAAAAGAAACAAGGACACTTTTAGAGGCTTCAGAGATGGAGCAGCAGTTAACAGCACTGGCTGCTCTTCCTGTGGACCCAGGTTTGATTCTCAGAACCTACATGTTGGCTTACAGCCCTGTGTAACTCCCCTTCCCAGGGATCCAATGACCTCTTCTGGCCTCTGCAAGAAGCAGGCACATATATGGTGCACAGACATACATGCAGGCAAAACACCCATACACATAAAACAAATTTTTTTTAAAGATTTATTTATTTATTATACATACAGTGTTCTGTCTACATGCCAGAAGAGGGCACCAGATCTCATTATAGATGGTTGTGAGCCACCATGTGGTTGCTGGGAATTGAACTCAGGACCTCTGGAAGAGCAGCCAGTGCTCTTTACCTCTGAGCCATCTCTCCAGCCCCAAAATTTTAAAAAATCTATTAAGACCACTTGTAGTCAAAAGATTTCTTGTCCTGTCCGGCCCCGCAGTGGGGACAAATCTGTCCCACCTGAGTCCGAAACCGCTTGGTCCCAAGTAAAACACAGAGGCTTACATTATTTACAAACTGTTTGGCCTACGACTCAAGCTTCTGGCTAGCTAGCTCTTTCATTTTAAGTTAACCCATTTCTATTAATCTATGTATCACCACGTGTCCCGTGGCTTTACTTGCATCCCATTACATGTTGCTCCTTGGATGGTGGTTTAGGTCTCCCTTTACTCTTTCTCCTTTCACTATCTCTACTGGATTTTCCTGCCTGGCTCCATCCTGCCCTGCCATAGGCCAATGCAGCTTTATTTATCAACCAATCAGAGCAACACATATTCACAGCACACAGAAAGACATCCCACAGCACTTCTCCTTTTCTGTCTAATCAAAAAGGAAGGTTTTAACTTTAACATAGTAAAATTACATATAACAAAACAGTTATCAAGCAAGAATTACAGTTACAATATCTAGTCTATTTAAATATAGTGGTATTTGCTCTGCCCATGACCTTGGGCTATAGGGCCCGAAGGAGGCAGTGCTTCCTGCCGTTGTACATGACCTCTTAAAAGGAGAGGGAGGAGGGTCACATGCCCCTTCTCCCTGCTGCCTGTGAGGTGGATTCGCTCCCAGTCAGATCAGAAGACAACTTCAGCTGTCTATTCTGTTCTGTATTCGTGAGTGTCTTCCCTCGATTTATATCTTAATAAATCCCTATTACCCATTAAATAGGCTCATCTGGATTAATCATAATAACCACTTTTTTTTTTTTTTTTTTTTTTTGGTTTTTCGAGACAGGGTTTCTCTGTGTAGCTTTGCGCCTTTCCTGGATCTCGCTCTGTAGACCAGGCTGGCCTCAAACTCACAAAGATCCGCCTGGCTCTGCCTCCCAAGTGCTGGGATTAAAGGCGTGCGCCACCACCGCCCGGCATAATAACCACTTTTAAAGCAGCCCTTTCCTTCTCCTTCTCCCTTGCTTTGGAATGGGTTTGAGAACATATATCTTACAACCATGGGATGTTCCACACATTCAGAGACCTTCTGTTAAACTGAATAAGGTCTCCATCAAGACAATATTAAAAACTAAAAAAATTATCTTGGTGGTTCATATTAGACACATCCACATGGCCTTATTTTTAAATGTCTCTATAAATAAATAAATAATAAATAAATAAATTAATAAATAGCTCCAATATTTGAAAAAATCTGTTCCAGGAAGATTTTGTCCAAACATCCTAACAGAACAGATACAGACCCTACATGACAGATGGAACACAAACAAGAGTAACTGTAATTCCACCAAAGAGCAAATACAGAAATTCCCTTCACTCTATCTTTAAAAATAACAGTGAGCACCTCTAATGAGCCTATGGAATAAGGCAGAAATATATACACATATATGTGTATATATATATATTCATTGCTAGTTATATTTTTACAGTAAGAATTGCATTAAAGTTGGTGTGACAACTATTCAATTCATTAGACAAACTTGCAAGGTATAAAGATTCAATAACATCCCTTGGGAGGTAGAGGCAGAAGGATCAGAAGTTCAAGGCCAGCCTTGGCTACATAGAGTTCATGGCCAGCCTGCGTTACATAGGACCCGGTCTCAAAACAACAACAAAAGATTGAATAACATCATTTCTAACACTCAAGTCACAGAGTCTGGACTGAATGCTGTAATAACTACTGCAGCCCCAGGAGTTCAAGCAAGCTATAATACATCACAGTGCCTGCACTCTTGGGATGCCTTATTAACCTAAACTCCCTCTGAATGAACCACAGCATCTTTACTTAGTGAAGCACACTGAGCTGCCGAGTGACTGACACCTGGTGAAATAAACTTAAAGCCTGTATTGAAGGCTCAGTGGCAGAGAGCCTGTTGAGCTTTTTGCAAGGCCCTGGGTTTGACGACCAGTGCCAAAACAAAAACTTTTTTATGATTTATTTATTCTTATTTTATGTGCATTGGTGTTTTGTCTGCATGTATGTCTGTAGGAAGGTGTCCAGATCCCCTGGAACTGGAGTTACAGACAGTTGTGAGCTGCCGTGGGGGTACTGGGAATTGAACCCAGGTCCTCTGGAAGAGCAGCCAGTGCTCTTAACTGCTGAGCCATCTCGCCAGCCCCCAAAACAAGTGTTTGAATCCTAAATTATGAACAGCAGCTTTGCTACAGACAAAGGTGACTTAGCATAAAGCTTGTATCACACTCTAAACCAGCACTACTTAGACACAGCCTAGGAAACCTAGGAAGGGCAAAGAGAGAGAAGAGTGTCAAGGACAGGGGAGGGAAGGGAGAGGAGAGGAGAGGAAAGAAGGGAACGGGAAAATGGTGTCCCCTCAAAATCCACATGCACATTCTTTGTTGACACTCTGACTCCCTGCACTTCAGCAGAGTGTGACTGTCCATTTGGAGACAAGCTGTAAAAGTGCTAATTAAGTTAAAAAGAGACTTTAGGGTGGTTCTTCTTCCAGTCTGAGTGGCGATATTAGGGTACACAGACACACTCTGTGCAGGGAAGACCATGCCAGTATAGACGAGGGGACAGCCATCTTCCAGGAAAGGAGCGGCCTCAGAGGAAACCAGTCCTACTGACACGTGGATCTCAGACTCGAACCTGCACTGTGAGAAAATAAGTTCCTGCTAGTTCAGCCACCTGCTCTGTGGCTAGCAAACTAACATGGAGAGGGTCCTGGTAGGTTTCTATTCTGTGATTAAACACCTGACCCATAGCAACTTGGGAGAAAAAGCCTCATCTCAGTTTACAAGTTCATCATGAAGGGAAGGCAGGGCAGGAACCCAGGAGCAGAAACTGAAGTGGAGACCATGGAGAGTGCTGCTTACTGGCTTGCTCCCCTATGGATGGCTTCCTCAGCCTGCTTTCTTGTTTTTTGTTTTTGTTTTGTTTTGTTTTGGTTTTTGGTTTTTTTTGTTTGTTTGTTTGTTTTGTTTTTCAAGACAGGGTTTCTCTGTGTAGCTTTGCACCTTTCCTGGAACTCACTTGGTAGCCCAGGCTGGCCTCGAACTCACAGAGATCCGCCTGGCTCTGTCTCCCGAGTGCTGGGATTAAAGGCGTGCGCCAGCACCGCCTGGCCTCAGCCTGCTTTCTTATAGAAGCCAGGAGCACCAGCCCAGGGATGGCACCACCCACGAGGAGCTGGGCCCTCCCATGTTGGTCATTAGTCAAGAAAATGCCACACAGACTGACCTATGGGCCAATCTAATGGGAGCGTTTTCTCAACTGAAGTTCCCTATTCCCAGATGACCCTGGCGTGTGTCAAGTTGACTAAATAAATGAATTTCACCTGGACAGAGAGTAAGCCCACGGATTAAAAATATAAAACACGGCCGGGCGGTGGTGGCGCACGCCTTTAATCCCAGCACTCGGGAGGCAGAGCCAGGCGGATCTCTGTGAGTTCGAGGCCAGCCTGGACTACCAAGTGAGTTCCAGGAAAGGCGCAAAGCTACACAGAGAAACCCTGTCTCGAAAAATATATATAAAACACATAGAAAATATAACAAAAACATTTTACAAGACAATACTAAGCTGTAGGATCTAAAGATGCACACTTGGGAGGATTAGAAACCAAATATGAGTTAGTGATTACTAGAGAGGCTAGAAACAAGCAGGCAGGGCCGAGGGTGTAGCTGCATGGTAGAGCACTGGCTTAGCACTTGGGAGGCCCTGACTTGAGTCCTCAGCAATGGGATAATGACTCACTCGCCACATTGTGTTAGTCCTGGGAAAGCTCTTCAGGCCACAGGTCACTCCTTCATCAATGCACTCCTGCTGTAACCAGTGACAAATTACAAGCTTTTCAAAGCTCACTATAGCTAGCTACTCCTTTTTTTTTTTTTTTTTTGGGTAAACAATGATAGTTGCTTAGAACATTTTGACTTTTGTTTTGTTTTGGTTTTTGAGACAGGGTTTCTGTTAGCTCCGACTGTCCTGGAAGTCTCTCTGCAGACCAGGCTGGCCTTGAACTCATAGATTCACCTACCTCTGCCTCCTGAGTACTGGGATTAAAGGTGTATGCCATCACTGCACAGTTTAGCTGTTCACTTTTTTTTTAACTTCTTATTGATTCTTTGTGAATTTCACATGACGCATCTCAATCCCACTCATCTCCTCGTCCCTCCATATCTGCCCTCCACCCTTGCAACCTCCCTCCCCCACTGCAAAAATAAAAAGAGAGGAAAAAAAACAACTCCTTGTGGAAGCTACAGTGTGTCATGGTGTGTCACACAGTATACCCTTTTTGCCCAAACAGCTTTACTTGCAAATGTTCATTGTAACGAGTTATTGGTCTGGTTCGAGGCGTCTGGCTACAGTATCAACACTGGATCCACACCAGGACTCCTCTCCCATATCCTGTGGTTGTCCTGTGTCATGGAGATCCCGTAGCTTTGGTTCGGCAAGACAGGTCCCTTCATGAGCTCCAGCAGTTCATGGAGGGGTGGATGTTGGGGTGGGCCAACTCAAAGCCCTGGATCTAGGCCTGGGTGGTAGCTGAGTTGGTCAGCCTGTCCCCTCTCCTGTACCTGCACTAGCAGGGCCAGTTCTCCCTCACCGAGGCCACCAGGGACAGCTCCACTGTGAGGCAGCCGGTGAGGGGCGGGGCCTAGCTGTTCTCTCTTAATCTGTTCTCCTGTCCAAAAGATGGCAGCCACATATTTGTGTTACTGTAAGTGTAGTAAAGGGAAAAAAAAAGAATCAACTTTGAATGTAAAAACTGAATAGGAGGTATATAGTTATGCAAGGAAAAGCTGAGGCTGGTGACCCAGCTCAGTGGCTAGAGGCACCTGCTGCCAAGCCCAACAACCTAAGTTTGATCCCCAGGACCCACATGGTAAGAGAGAACTGACCCTGTAAGTTGTCCTCTGACATCTACCTGCTTTCTATGGCATTCCATATCCCATCACACACACAGCAAAGAAATGTAAAAAAAAAAAAAAAAAAAAAAAAAAAATTGAAGAAAAAAGAAAGAAGTACCTGACTATGGGAATGTTGACACTGTACATGCTCAAAGGTCCTAGATGTTCATCCAGAGCAGATAAACAAAGAGAATTTATCAACATGCATGAGAAAAGCAACTGAGAGTGTTTTAGATTTTATTTAACTGAGTGTGTGAGTGTGTGTGTGTGTGTGTGTGTGTGTGTGTGTGTGTGTGTGTCAAGAGCGGGTTAGGTGTTGGAGGCTGGGGAAGATTAAGCCTCATCAGCGAGCTCTGGGTTTGATTGAGAGGCCTTATCTTAACGAATAAGTTGGAAGAGTGACCCAGGATGATTCACCATCAGGCCTCCACATGCACATGCATACACACACAGGCACACACACAGGCACACACACACACACACACACACACACACACACACAGGCATACACAGTGGAAAGAAAAGAAGAAGAAACTACAGCAAGCTGGGCATCGCAATCGCAGCCCTCAAGAAGCAGAGGCAAAGGAACAAGTCTGAGGACAGCTTGGTTTCCACAGTGAAACTCTGTCCCAAACCAAGAGACAGGAGGCAGGGAAGGGGAGGGAGGAAAGGGAGGGCGTAGGGAGAGGTAAGAGGGAGAAGAAAGAGAGAAGGAAGGGAAGACAGAGTGAAGGAAGGAAGAGAGGGATGGGGGAGGCATGAGAGAGGGATGGGGGAGGCATGAGAGAGGTGAGGCAGGCATGTGGGAGGGAGGGAGGGAGGGAGGACAACAAAATCTTCCCATTGGAGGAGTTGTGGGAACCACCTCAGAACACTGAACACACAAAGGATAAAAACGTTGGAGGTCTGATGCAAACTTCAAACGGAATTTAAAAATCCATCAGGGTATATCAAAGAGGCTTGAGTGTGTGTCCCAAGTTCTCTACTGAGCAAAAAAGCCCAGTTCTGTTCAAACCACTCTTCTTACTGAGCAAAACAATTTCGTCCTTAATGTTGCTGATGTTTTAAATGACAGTGTACAGTCTCACTGCTTCTTCATTTCCACACAATAAAGGGATCTTTAAAGTTTTGTCAGAAAAGTGTAAAGTCCTTGAAAAGCAAGAGCAGCTCCCCCGCTGACTGCTAATGCAGTGCCCTGGAACTCAATGTACTTTTTAATGGGGGTGGGGTGTGGTGAGGCAGCTAGCCGTTCCCAGGGGAGGCAGAGGGTGAGCGAGCCGAGCCGTTGGCAGACTAGAGAGCCGTGGCTTGTTAAACCAGAACAATGTCGCTGTGACTCAGGTCCGTGGGAGCAAGGGGGCAGTCAATGAGATCAATCTAACACATCGAGGCCAGAGATCAGAAAAAGAAAAGTGCAGCCGGAGCAGCAGGAGCGGCCGTTGGCAGAGGGCACAAAGGCTGCCCTCAGACGTGAAATCAGACCCATGCCTTGCTGGTGGCCAACTCTGCTCTCCTCTCCCTAAGTCAGCCAGGCTTCCATGAAACAGATTCCCGTAAAGGGCATCATTATTGTCCATTTTCAAGAGAGGCAATTCAGCCAGGTTTGAATGTGGGACCTGGGTTCTCAGATACATTACTAAATGCTAACCACAGGGGGAGAAAAATGTGGCCGAAAACAGGTGCCTCAAAACAAACGTCTGCTTGCTTTTAGGTAGAGGGACCGGGCTTCCCAGAGAGCAGTGAGGGGCTGCCTCGCTGTTCAAGCGGAACAGCCACTCAGCCCTAATTGATAGTCTGGCCTTTGTACAGTGATGATCTCAGAGCAGCTAATATTCAGTTCTTGGACTTTCCTCCTGGATCAGAACTACAGGACAACATTGTCCACTCACAGTGTCTGGTGCTGTTTTTTCAATACAAAACCCATCAGGTATAATGTGGCTTTTGTTTGCTTAGGTTTGAGGGACACTCTGAACACATCAACACTAATCAGAAATACGCCCTTATGAAACTGGGATGCTGACTTCTACTCAATTTACATGGCTAGGAAATTCAGAGCACACACTAAGCGTGTCTTGAGATTTATTCTTTTACTCTTAGAGTAAATGCCCCGTATTACTCGGATTCCAAAGGGTGGGGGATGGCATGGAGCACAGGGGTCTGCAGCAAAAATGGGCATGATTTTATATTTTATTGTCAAACACACAAAAACACGGTCACTTTTAAACCAGCCAGCAAATTGTTAGTATAATGCTCTTCACCAAAGGAAGAATAAAATCTGTCAATTTAGGATTTAAAAAGACAGAGTCACACAGAACATCTAGACAACTGGTTCTAGCCTATCACAATACCGAATCTTCTTTTTAAAGACAGGAGTGTGCTCTTTTCCAAATGGCTTCCGCAGGATGCAGTCATGGGAAGCAAACAGATTCTAGCTTCTAGAGAGCAGCTACAGCTGTAAAGGAGAGAGGAGGGTGTACAATGACTTGGGTCCTCCCACATCCACCATCAATCAAGAAAATGTCCTTTTAATCCTAGCACTTGGGAGGCAGAGGCAGGTGGATCTCTGTGAGTTCGAGGCCAGCCTGGGCAACAGAATGAGTTCCAGGATAGGCTCCAAAGCCTGTCTCCAAAAACCAAAAAAAGAAAAAAAGAAAGAAAAAAGAAAGAAAAGGAAATGTCCTACAGGCCAACCCTTGGAAGCAGTTTTTTCAGTTAAGATTCCTTCCCAGATATCCCTAACTTGTATCAAGTTGGCATAAAAACTATCCAGCACAGGGTATTTCTTAGGTCCCACTTTTCCCCCCATATTGTATAAAAACCCAGCAGATAAAAGGAAGGTTCCTATTATCTATTACCCGTTTTACAGCTCTTCCACTTTTTGATTGGCACCCAGAAGGTCCTATGAGCAAGCCATATATGTGGTATCATATAACCCATGGGTTAAAAGCATCACGAATGGTTCAACAAGCATCCCTTTGCCTGTAAAGCACCCGTTTAAGTTCTTTCTCACACCCCACCTCCTGCTATTAACCTTCACCTTGATTCTTACTTTCACGTTTAATTTCTTGAGACAGGAAATCTCATGTATCACAGCTTTCTCTCCAAGGCCTGTGTGGCTGAGGACGATCATGAACTTCAGATCCTTGTACCCCCTCCTCCCAGTGCTGAGTGTGAGCCTCCTGGCCTGATTTTCAAAAGAACCAGCTAGCCCAGGGCACAGTGCTAATTTTTACTTGCATTTGCTCACTTTTAGCATCAGGAGGCATCCTGAGCTCCGACATAAGCCACACACATTCTCTGAAGCCTCAGTACCGATTTTCCCATTGATTCCGTCTACGACGGGTGAGCTCAGAAAGTGAGCGATTTAACTAATGGGGGAAACCCACTGTTGTGTTCAGAAGGCTGCAAATTAATGCCACTGGATACTGCCCTCTTTGTTCCAAGGTCTCCCGTCAAGTAAGCAAGACGGTAATGCTGCTGGAAGCCAGAAGCCAATCTGGACCTGCTGTAACAACTATGTTTAGGGCAATAAATAATTTAAAAAGTAAAAAAGCAGGGAGCTAGATTTGTCCAACAGGTATCATTGCTGACCCTCTGATCTAGTGTGCCCCTCCCATCCCCACCCAGGGGCTTACAAACTCCCAACAACACCCAACCCCAGATCCAGTGTATCATTCATCACAGTGAAAATTAACACAAGCTGCCACCTCAACACACACCATTTTGGCACTGGAACCGTTTTAAATGGGAGGCATCTAAGAAGCCAAGCAAGCAAAGCTCTCTGCCCTCTGAAAGGGTAAAGCCAGAACATAAATTTACAATGTGTCTCTCCTGCCCTCTTTACTGGGAAAGGCATTTAACTTTAGCTTATTATAAGTTTCAGGATGACATCAGCGGAATCTACATTGAAAAGCTGTGCTAAGCCCTCCGACAATTTACAAGCCCTAAAAAGCAAGGTCCTTTTCCTTTGTGTGGCCTCCTCTCCGGAAATGAACTGCTCTCTGTGGCAGGCATTTTCACCATTCCCTACTATCCCGAGTTTCCTCCCACAGATCTATAAAACAGGCATGTGGGCCAGGCGTGGTGGTGCACGTCCTTAATCCCAGCACTCTGGAGGCAGAGGCCGGTGGATCTCTGAGTTCAAGGACAGCCTGGCCTACAGAGAGAGTTACAGGGCAGCCAAGGCTACACAGAGAAACCCTATCTCAAAAAAAAGGAAGGAAGGAAGGAAGGGAGGGAGGGAGGGAGGGAGGGAGGGAGGAAGGAAGGAAAGAAGGAAGGAAGGAAGGAGGAAGGGAGAAAGACCCCATCTTTAATTGTTCTTTGGTAGAACAGCACAACCCAGCTGGTCGTGGATAAACGAAGCAGTGTCATGGTCGGTGCGCATCTCTGAGGCTTCTCTTTCGTTAGCTGGTTACCAGGATCTTCCCCACATGACCTTATTTCCTTATTTTAACCCCTTAGTATGTCCCACATTTAACTGTCAGACACTAGCTAGCGCTAAATGGGGTTTCCTGGCACAAATTTACTTCAAGCAACTAAGAAGAACCAAATTATGTAACTTCAGTTTCCCATAAACGCAAATAAGTAAAAATGACACATACATTTTGTGATTATGTAACACATTCCATGCTAAAGACTTTGTTTTGAGGTGAAACAAGTCTCGCATCCCCCTACTGCTGGCAGTCTTAAGTCGTTTCAACTATTATGAGAACAGTTGAGAAGCCACCAAGACATGCATATTCTTGTCCTGGGCTAATCTCCATCTTCAGTCCTTTCTTAAACGCATAGTTCTCTATGGTCACATGACCGAATAAAGCCAATGTTCTTCAGTCACTAATTAATACTTGAACATAGATAGTTCAATCCCATCTTATTACGTCCTATATGAAGATGTCATCCATACCTACACTACGAAAACTCTGTGTGTGTGTGTGTGTGTGTGTGTGTGTGTGTGTGTGTGTGTGCGCACGTGTCTTTGGAATATGGGACATATATGAATGCAGTTATAATTAATTGGCCAGTAATAAGACTGGTCTATTTGGTTTTTTTTTATCCTTTTATCCAAAGATAAAAGAGTCTTATTTCGTTGTCTTGAACTCAATCCTCCTGCTTTAGCCTCCAAAGTGAAGTCTCGCCTATATTTATAAAAGATAGCTATCTACCCATTGCAATAGCTGCCTGGGCTGGTACTCCTTGAATTCAGGTAGAGCCATGGAGCTGGCTCTGGCCAACTTAATATGAGCTGAGTGATGCTCCCCAGGTTGGTGGAGTCAGTGTGG
Source organism: Peromyscus eremicus (assembly GCF_949786415.1). Classification (NCBI taxonomy): domain Eukaryota; kingdom Metazoa; phylum Chordata; class Mammalia; order Rodentia; family Cricetidae; genus Peromyscus; species Peromyscus eremicus. Next base: position 54,618,696 of record NC_081417.1, read on the forward strand.
TAAGCCTCTTTGCTTCCTTCTGTCTTGAGTGACTGGAGACCCCAGCACAAGATGGCGCCATCACAAAGAAGGAACCACCTTGACCGGTGATGTCAGGGAGGAGAATTGCCCAGGAGAGCTGCCCAGCCTGAAATAAACTACCAATTTCACTGGATAAATATGCTGTGGGATGGTCTGTATGTCAAATTGCTCTGATTGGTCAATAAATAAAACACTGATTGGCCAGTGGCTAGGCAGGATTTATAGGTGGGACTAACAGAGAGGAAAATTGAGAGAATTCTGGGAAGTGGAAGGCTGAGGAGGAGACACTGCCAGCCGCTGCCATGACAAGCAGCATGTGAAGACGCCGGTAAGCCACGAGCCACGTGGCAAGGTATAGATTTATAGAAATGGATTAATTTAAGATATAAGAACTAGATAGCTAGAAGCCTGAGCCATTAGGCCAAACAGTTTAAATAATATAAGCGTCTGTGTGTTTATTTTATAAGTGGGCTGTCGGACTGCCGGGGTTTGGCAGGACCCGGAGAGAAAACTCTCCAGCTACATAAATACTCTCCTTGGACTAAGCCACTAAGTCCTAGAACTATTTGTTTACCATGCACAGCATGCCTCAGCAGAATATATGTCTGGGTGGAAGAGTTTAAGTACAATTTATTAAAAGGTTTTTAAAGTGAAAGCAAATAGAGAGGAATCTTATAGGTAAGAAAAGCCTGCAAGTTACAATTTTACCATTTTAGATAAGGAAAAAGTCTCAGTGACAGGAACAGTTGTGTGTTAGGTAAATTCCAACTGGTGTTTCACATTGTAACAATATGAAATGCTCCCTTAACCACTGGATACTAATCAAGGCAGAATACGCGGTACAAATACATTGGAAACAAAGAATAAACCAAGAGATGGCCTTATAGTTAAAGTTTACCTGCTTGGGAGAGAATCTACTTAATTTCAGAGGCTGGCACCACAGCTCAGTGGGGGAGCACTTGCCCTGTACACATGGAGGCCCTGGGTTCAGTCCCCAGCATAGGGGGTAGAGGATAGCGGACTTCCATCTTTATACTGGAGCCACCAGCAACTAACACAGCACTTGCCTTTCAAAAAGAACATAACTATGTCTTACATCCCTTCCCTCTGTGCAGGCCTGAGGAGGTGGTGGGACAGACAGGTGATGGCATCATCCCAGGTTCTCTAGCCATCCAACTCAGTGCCCTGGTACAGTCTGGTACTGAGGCATCATGAACAAAAATGTTTACTCTTAAACTGTATTTTGCTGTGGGATGGTCTGTATGTCAAGTGTGTTGCTGATTGGTCAACAGATAAATCACTGATTGGCCAGTGGCTAGGCAGGAAGTATAGGCGGGACAAGGAGGAGAATAAAGCTGGGAAGTGGAAGGCTGAGTCAGGGACACTGCCAACTGCCACGATGACAAACAGCATGTGAAGATGCCAGTAAGCCACGAGCCACGTGGCAGGGTATAGATTTATAGAAATGGATTAATTTAAGCTGTAAGAACAGTTAGAAAGAAGCCTGCCACAGCTATACAGTTTGTAACCAATATAAGTCTCTGTGTTTACTTGGTCGGGTCTGAGCGGCTGTGGGACTGGCAGGTGAGAGAGATTTGTCCTGACTGTGGGCCAGGCAGGAAAACTCTAGCTACAGTATTTTAAAATACTATTAGGGAGAGGGTGATATAATTATATTATAATCTCAAAAAATAATAAAGTACTATTAAGTTCACATGGTATGTCACTTCCTGTCACATTCTCCCCCATCTGCTGTTAGCCAAAATTGATTTCCTGTCCCTATAAATTTGACTACTCTAGGTGTGATGTAAAATCATAGCGTCTGCACCCATCCCTCACTATAATGTCTTCTGGGCTGGAGTACCATTTTGCTGTCTTGGCTGGGTGTTCTGCAGCTATAAGTCACAGGAGTGACCCGGTACATTTAACAATTTGAGTGTCAGCATAGCGTCCAGAACACGTTCCCCAGTGCTGAACCCAGCTTCAGCACCGAACCCCTACCCACAACAGCAAGTCTGTGAAAGGGTGGATTTCCAGAGCTGGCTGTGGGAAAGTGATACGGAAAAACTAACGTGGAACAGGAAATGAGGTGGTGGTGTCTTGACAAGACACAGGAAGGGCACAGGCGTCCTGCTAGTGACTGGCTACTTAAAAACAACACAAGCCAGACATGCTGCTGTCCATTTGTCTTCCAGACACTCAGGAAACTAAGGAGGGAGGACGGTCATGAACTTGAGGCCAGCACAGCTACATAGCAACACCTGCCTCTAAATAAATAAATACAGGGCTAGAGAGATGGCTTGGCAGCTAAGACATTTGCTGCTCTTCCAAAGGACTTAGGTTCAATTCCCAACACCCACCCTGCTCACAACCGTGTAGCTCCAGTCCCCTCTTCTGATCTCCAGGGGCACTGCACACATGTGGTACACAGACTTACACACAGGCAAAACACCCGCATACATACAACAAAAATCTCAAAAATATTCTTTAATCAAATAAGTAAATACAATTTTACATGCCTCATTTTTTTCAAGTGGCATCTAAATACCTAGCTGTTTTCACCTCACGCACTCCTAACTATTTCAGCCTAAGAATACCAGGAAAAACTTCCTTACACACTAAGGACTCCAAGACTCCTCCAGGAGTCTTTCCTTCAACTGAGACTTCAGAGCTTTGACAGCCACTGAAAGCACTCTGAGGCAGAGGCAGGAGGATCTCTGTCGGTTCAAGATCAGCCTGTTCTACACATTGAGTTCCAGGACAGCCAGGGCTACATACAGAGACCCCCCGCCTCAAAGGGAAAAAAAACAAAAAAACACTGAAGAGATTTATGTGTGATCCTGAAGAAATAACAAAAACACAGCACAGACACACTAAGAAGGAAAAAGAGTCTGGGCTAAAGCCATTTTTAAAGGTCATTCTCAGTCAGCTTAACCTTTTAAAGCCCGAACAATGCTCCCTGGATAGTTGTATTTTTACAAAATTTACCCTGAGCTACAAAGACACAAATTACTGTTTTCCAAACTCTTAGGGACTCAAGCAAGCTTTTTAAATTAGAGCCTCCAAGGATGCTGGAAGAGACAGGGTCTCTGCACAGACTGAACACACCCTGAGTCCACCGCAGGGAAGCCACGGTTGGGAGACAGCAAGCCTTCCATCTTACTCTTGATATCCTGCTTTTAACTTGAGAATGCACTAAATTATTTCGGAAATGCTTGTTTGGACATTTCCCTTCCCTGGAGTTTTTCATTTAGGAGCAAAAGGGGGGAATTAAAACAAAATCCAGAACAGTGATTTGATGGGGGTAGGTACCGCTCTGGCTCCTCAGCGGGGTGATGGGGTACTTGGGCCTGCAAATTATTCTCGTATCACATGTCTCTGAGCATAGGATTTCAGAGACGACACCAGAATCTTCTCTGTGTGGAACAGAAGACTCTGGAAACCCAAGTGTGCCTTGTTGCCCAGCTGAGTCATAGCACAAGCAATTGTCTTTTATATGGAAGACAAGCTTCAGAAACACAGAGGGGCTGACGGGAGGCTAAGGCTAATATTCGGTGCGACCACAGACAAACAAAGGGTAACAAATAGGGTTGTTGTGTGGTTTTGTTTTTAAGACAGAATTTGCTGTGTATCCCAGGCTGGCCTCAAACTTTCTAGGTAGCTCAAGCTGACCTCAGACTAATGATCCTTCCTGCCTTGGCCTCCAGAGGCTGGGATTACAGGTATGTACCACCAAACTTAGCATTTTTTTAACTTATCTATTTTTATTGATGTGTATTGGTGTTTTGTTCCTATGTATGTCTATGTGAGGGTGTTGGATCCCCTGGAACTGGAGCTGCAGATAGTTGTGAAGTTGTGAGCTGCTATGTGGGTGCTATGTGGGAATTGAACCCAAGTCATCTGAAAGGGCAGCCAATGCTCTTAACTGCCGAGCCATCTCTCCAGCCTCCTAAGCCTAGCATTTTATTGTGATGGTTTTAGTTCTTTTTTGTTGTTGTTTTTTGTTTGTTTGGTTGGTTGGTTTTGGTTTTTGTTTTGTTTTGTTTTTTGAGACAGGGTTTCTCTGTGTAACTTTGGAGCCTTTCCTGGAACTCACAGAGATCCACCTGCCTCTGCCTCCTGAGTGCTGGGATTAATGTGTCTGCCACCATCGTCTGGTAGTTTTAGTTCTTTTTAAAAATCATCTTTGGTTATACTTCTCAACACTATACAACTAACTGTTTTCTGGTCTCTAATTTTCCCTCATTTTTTTCTCTCCCTCCCCCTGCCCCAAACTAAAGGGCAGAAAACCCTTCCGAGTGTAATATGAATTCCTAGTTTATTTTTAGACATCTATTTATTTATGTTGTGTGTAGATGAACTACAGTCAATGAGGAGGTCACGGGATACAAGTGAGAGTCAGCTACACCTTATCCAATCTTCTGGGAATCCAACTCAAATTGTCTGGTGGCAAGAGTCTTTGCTGACTAAGCCACCCTCTTGCCACTGTATTCTTAGTATAAAGGGCGGGGGAACCTCACTCATATGCTAAGCACACAGTAGGGATGACACAGGAACTTAATTGTGGCAGCTACTCACAGAACAGCTGTTTTAAAAATGGGAAACCGTTACTCGATGTCAGTCAGAACGCGTGAGACAACCTTGCACTTGGGTGTGACTGGTCATTGCCCAAATTCTTTTCGTTACATTTGATCTCTATCAGCTTAACATACACGGCTACCATCAGCCAAAAGGCTCACAGGAAGGATGCCTGGCAGGCAAAGCCCGATGCCAACTTCGAGGGTTAGGTATGACGCTTTCAGTTCATAGTTCTAAAAATTAAGGCTTAAAGATGTGAGTTTTCCAGTCACACACCTAACTGGTCGCTTCACGACTCAGTCTCATGCCACCTAAGTGGTAAACACACACACACACACACACACACACACACACACACACACACACACACCTTACCACCACGTGAATCCTCTCAGTGCACTTCGGGGAGCGGTGGGGGGACATTCTTGGCCGGCTTTACAAAGTCCAACTCTTTTTGGGTCACCAACACTGTTCCCCTTCCCTCCGGCTCCCCAAATCTACAGGAAGCGCCACACTTCAATGCCCTAGGCGAGTGAGGAAAGCCTGAGCCTGAAAGGCGGCACAGAAGGCCCTGAAGCCCCGCTGATCCCGCTGCGCTCCCAACGACTGTGGAGACTGGCCTCGCCCGGGGCGGTCGCAGGATTCTGCAGGGCATGCACCCCAACACACGCGCGACGCCAACCAAGAGCGCCTGGAGGAGCGGGAAGGCCAGCAAAGGAGTGCGGCCCCTGCCAGCGGCGGCCCCTCCCGGTGTCCCCAAGAGCGATCCCTGAGGATTCCCAGCACCCGAAGGAGACGGGGACGGCGCAGTACCTTTCTCTCCCGCGCCGGCCGGCTGCTCCGCACGGAGCTCGCGGGCCGCTGCACTCGCTGCCAGCAGCCGCTCGCCCCGCGCTCCGCCGCGCGAGCTCTGTATGCCTTAGGGGCCCGCCAGCCACGCCCCATATGCCACGCCCACAGGCCACGCCCCCACCCTGCTGTCCTCGGGGCTGCAGCGCCCCGCAGCGGCCGCCGGTCACTGCACGGCCCACTCGAACCCCACACCCGAGGGGCGCTTGCTGGGGCCCACGCCTCGGGCAGCAGAAGGACAGACAGCAGCTGACCGCTGTTTCTGCAGTTGCACCAGACGCCTCCGAGGAGAGGACTGAGCGGAGATCCCTCCAGCCCTCCACCTGTGGCCATCTACAAGCTGACCGGTGGGAGAGGATGGAAGCTCAACACAGAGGACGCTACTGCAGAGCATCGAGAACCCCCTCTCCCGCTGTCACCCGGTAGGGACCAGCAAGAGCATCAATGCCCGCCCGCGCGTTCCCAGCACGCCTTACATACTGTTGTCTTGACTGCTTTTGTCTCTCTCTTCCACAGCTACTTTTTCAGTACCTAGAAGAGCTCCCTGGGCAGCAAAGACTAGGGTGTTACACTCCACAAACGTCACCAACACCTGGCCTGTGTGAGACACTGCCTCAAGAAGAAGAGAAAAAATGGGGGGGAAATGTTACTAAAGAGATTTACGGGAGTGGGGAACACAGCCTAATGTAAGCCAAAGGTTGCCGCAAAGAGTGTTTATGCAAATTCATAGCAGCCCCAAGGACCAGGCACAGATAATCAATACCATTCCCTGCCTCGTTATGTGAATGCTGCTCTACTCAAGATAAATCTTCATGGGGTGGGCTGGGAGCACAGTGGGTAAATGCTTGCTGCTAAAGCATGAGGGCCCAAATTCAAATCCCCAGCACTGATATATATATATATATATATGCAAATGCAGAGAGAGAGAGAAATAAATGAATAAATTGATGAATGAATAACAGAAAAAAAGACAGTCATGGCCTTGAGCCTTTGTAACCCAAGCAACTGGGGACCTAGGCAGGCAGACTGCTGAGGTGGCATTCTCCTCTGTTCTCTATACATATGCGCACAGGCATGAACACACACAAGCATCACACGAAAAACAAAATAAAAAACAAAGAATATCTCCATGGCTCGCTGCACATTGAAAAACCAGTTTCGGGCTGGAGAGATGGCTCAGAGGTTAAGAGCACTGCTTGCTCTTCCAAAGGTCCTGAGTTCAATTCCCAGCAACCACATGGTGGCTCACAACCATCTGTAATGAGATCTGGTGCCCTCTTCTGGCCTGCAAGGATATGTGCAGACAGAACACTGTATACATAATAAATAAATAAATCTTAAAAGAAAAAAAAGAAAAGAAAAGAAAAACCAGTTTCGTTTTACTTGACAGAATTGATATGCCGATCCGGCATACCTTGAGATGGCAAGTCTTCAACTCATTCCATAAAGTCTTGTTGCCAGGCATGGTGGTACATGCCTGTAATCTCAGCTCTCAGGAGGTAGAAACAGGAGGATTGTTACAAGTTCGAGACCAGCCTGGGCTATGTAGCGAGTTACAGGGCAGCAAGAGCTACAGAGTGAAACCCTGTCTCAAATAAAATAAAGATAAAGGAAGGAAGGAAGGAAGGAAGGAAGGAAGGAAGGAAGGAAGGAGCTGGATCTGGTTGAACCCTGTGCTCACACAAAGGGAGGGATCAGCAGGTGGAACTGTGACAATGAAGCTTCAGTCTTACCTGAGGCTGGGGATAAGTTTATGGTGAAGTGAATTTTTTTTTCATATCCTCTCTGGAATATGGCTGGAAAGAGAAACACAAAGGCCCCTCCTCTGCCTTAGAGTATTGTTTCCCTCTGGCCTCCTGAAAGCATTCTACAGGAGAAGCTCCAAAATCCCCACCCACGCTAGGAGAGGGTAAGTACTTGATCCTTCCAAACTATGTGAAAATGCCCCATCTTCGCAGGCCTGGCTGCTGTCTTATTTAGCGGAGTGTGAAAACTCCCTTCTGGGGAAATTTTTTTTCCCAATTGCTGTCATTCCCTACCTGAAACTGTTAGGATAGACGCCTTTCCTTTCCCTGCCCACTAATAGCTCTAGGTTGCTCTGCAAGCAGGTCTCAACTAAGTTCTAGAATTCCCAAGGTAAAGTATGTGCGTGTGACACTTCAAAGTGATTATTTCTCTTAGCCATGTTGAGAAATTTTCTTCCCTCCCTAAGGATTAGTATGCAGTTAACAGCTGCTGGGGGCGGGGGGGACGGGCAGAATGGGCATTTTCTTCAGGGTGTAGCCCCCGGTGAGGGGGGCCATGCTCCTGTAAGCAATCCTAATGCAATTCATTGTTGGGGTCATTAGGAAAAAGAATGGAAGTAAAAGCGGGGGCTGGCTGAGAAGAGGGGCAGGTCGGGGAAAGCAAATCAACCAGAGAATAGGGCTGATGTGTGAAAGGGGCGCGCGAAACCCACTGCTGCATATAATTCATACATGCTAATAAAAACTAAAACACAAAGGAGGTTTTCCTGACTAGTTCCTTGAATAAACTCCCTAAGATACAGATGGTGCACTTCCCTGAGAGGCGTTCGAAACTTTACCGTAAGTGACAGTGAGGTGGGGTTTAGACTATATCTATGGGTGATCGAGCAATCACGCTGGAAAAACAAAACAAAACAAAAAAACACAAAAAGCCATCCTGCAAGAGATGTGAGCGCTCCAGGGAGCTGACTAGTCTGTGTTTGTTCCCAGACTTTGATTAATGGGAATTCCAGGCAGTGGCTGAGCTGGCTTGGAGATCTGATCTCCAAGAAGCTACGGTTTAGAAATGAAAAGAAAGTCCTAAATCTTCCTCAGACATCCTGGGTTTGAGGAAGGCCCCCAGCCAAGGGCTCCATTCTTGCTCCCGTGCTTGGCCCAGGCATAGCCAGGCTCTCTAACTGCCCTACCACCCCACCTTAGTTCCTGACATGGATAAGCTACAGCTTGTTATTTTGCTATTCACCAGCTAAACATTCTTGGAGTTATAGTTTTGGATTACTATTTAGTAAAGCTACTACAGACATTTATGAACGTACTTTTCTTAGAATTACATTTATTTGTGTGTGTGTGTGTTTTGTGTGTGTGTGTTTCTCAGGGGGAACAGGGAGAGCAGTAGGAGGCATTGCTTCACGAAAGCGTTGGAGAAACCAGGCTTGTTAAACATGTGGCCTCTTTTCTTCAAAGGAACAATATGACTGTTGCCTGGTCACCTGGAAGGCTAGTGTGGATGTTATCTGCCAACATGGCGATGTTTTTGCTAGTCTATGGAGCCAGCCTTCCTGGATAGCCCAAATCCTGGGCATTGTTTAGTCTGATCCTGAGCCTTGTCTCTCATTAAAAAGAACCCATCTTATGAAGGAGGTTCCATGAACTTTGCAGCTTCTACTAACAGAATTTATCCTTATGCTTATTATAAGTCCGTCCTCCTTAGGTCCTATCCCTGAGCACTGCTCATCACCAGTAGGACTTATTCTTACTGTAAAGGTCACAGGTGCTTTGGTACTTTGCTTGGAAGTTTCTATGTAGCCACGCCTAAATCTTCTCCCAAAGTTTTCCTGTGTTTAAATGTGTAAAGAAAATAAACCCTGAGGTCAAACTCTGCAAGTTTTGACCCAGTGCTTGCAAAGGTGACATGAGTTTCATTCTTCACCTCATGAGTCATTTCCCTGAAGGTCATGAGGATTTCAGGGGTCCCCAACACAGGGGGAACACATGGACCATGGCATGCATGTAGAGGTCAGAGGACAACTTGAAATTGGCAGAATCTCTCCTTCTACTATGTGGGTCCCTAGGTTTAAATGATCAAGCTTGGCAGAAAGTGCCCTAACCCGCTGAGCCATCTTGCAGGCCAAACTGTAGGGAGAGGAGAAAGCCCCGAACAAATGAAGCTCTGAGTGAATGTATGCTGGTGACATGGGCATGACCATGTCAAGAGCCCCTAAGCCTCAGCCCCATGGGAAAAATGGTAAAGCCTTCTCCCACCCAGAGTGAGCCTCTGACAGGAATGGCACACATTCCTCTCTGGTGTGTGGATGTTGACAGTGTATGGAGAAAATGTCCATCATAGCTTTCTTCCTATGGATACTTTCAGAAGACTGCTTCCTACAGAGATTGCTTCTACAGGGATTAGCTAAACCTGTATCTCGATCCATTCATGTACCATAAGCCCAGCCTCCTTGTTTATCTGTATGCAATAACCCTGCCCCCTTGTTTATCTGTATGCAATAACCCTGCCTCCTTATTTATCTGTATGCAATAACCCTGCCCCCTTGTTTATCTGTATGCAATAACCCTGCCTCCTTGTTTATCTGTATGCAATAACCCTGCCCCCTTGTTTATCTGTATGCAATAGCCCCGCCCCCTTGTTTATCTGTATGCAATAACCCTGCCCCCTTGTTTATCTGTATGCAATAACTCTGCCCCATGTTTATCTGTATGCAATAACCTGCCCCTTGTTTATCTGTATGCAATAACCTGCCCCTTGTTTATCTGTATGCAATAACCCTGCCCCCTTGTTTATCTGTATGCAATAACCCTGCCCCTTGTTTATCTGTATGCAATAACCCTGCCCCTTGTTTATCTGTATGCAATAACCCTGCCCCTTGTTTATCTGTATGCAATAACCCTGCCCCTTGTTTATCTGTATGCAATAACCCTGCCCCCTTGTTTATCTGTATGTACTTTTCTTCATTCCCTTGAAGCCCTAGTCAGATCTGTCCTAGAGTCATGCTGGATGCACATCTAACTATTTAGCTCAGGCTGAACTTGAATTCACAATCCTCCACCTAGGGAGCTAGAATTACAGCCCTGCACTATCGTGCCTCATTTATTTACTTTTTTTGGGGGTGGGGGGAGTATAGTGTAACTATCCATTTCTCCCCATGCTATGTGTGCCCACTGGACTAGATGAGGGAAGTATTGGCTTATTTTCTCATGAAAGAAGTTTGGGGAGCTGGAGAAATAACTTAGTGGCTAAGAGTGCTTATTGCTACAGGCAGTGGTGGCACAAGCCTTTAATCCTAGCACTTGGGAGGCAGAGGCAGGCAGATCTCCAAGTTCAAGGCCAGCCTAATCTGCAGAGTGAGTTCCAGGACAGCCAAGGCTACACAGAGAAACTCTGTCTCGAGGGGGGAAAAAGTGCTTATTGCTCTTCCAAAGGACCAGAGTTAGGTTCCCATCATCCACATCAGGGCAGCTTACTACCTCCTATAGCTCCAGCTCCAGAGTACCTAACGCTCTTCTAGCCTCTGTAGACATCCACATGTGTGTGTGTGCATCCACGCACATAGACACAGGCACCTACACACAAGTAAAATAAATAATTTGAAGAGGCTGGAGAGATGGCTCAGTGGGTAAGAACACTTGCTGCTCTTGCAAGCAGACCCAGGTTTAATTCACAACATTTACAGGGTGGCTCTCAACTGTATATGCCTCTAGTTCTAGGAGATCCAATGTCCTCTTCTGGCCTCTGCAGGCCCTAGGCATGCACAAGGTGCACATAAATGTATGCAGGCAAAACACTCATATATATATATATATATATATATATATATATATATATATATATATAATACAAATAAATATTTCAAAAAAAGAAAGAAGGGAAAACGTTTGGGCATTTTCTACCATCATTGGTTTTGCATTCCCTGCCAGGTTTGGAACAGAATCCGACAGTGATGAATCAGTATCAAAGCCTGAGGAACAAGATTCCACACAGACAACCACACAAGTTCCCCTGGCAGCAGCTGAAAGCAATAAAGAATGTCATCAAAGGCGAGGAGCTGGAGTGAAAAGAATTCAGTGAAAACTATGTCCAAATGGAATCTTCACAGCTTAGAGCAATTCCCACAGTCACTATCCCAAGCTCTATGAACATCCTGAGAACATTATGTTACTAGGAAGACTGAGATAGGAAGGTCCCTGGTCTCAAGAAGGTAGAGGCCAGCCTGGGTAACATGAAGAGACCAATCTCTAAACAAACAAACATAAAACAAAACAACAACAACAACAACAAAAACCTGGTGATGAACAAACATGTCAGTTGAGAGGGAAGATAGCCTGAACCCTGAATAACAACAGTAATGATTTAATATCTTTTTAAACTATTAAAAATCTATTTATGAGTTAAGTATGTGCCCCCTGTATGGAAGTGCCTTCAAAGGCCGGAAGCATCAGATCCCCTGGAGCTGGAGTTACAGAGGGTTGTGAACCACCCAGTGCGGATGCTGGGAATTGAACCGTGGTCCTCTGGAAGAGTGGTATGTGCTTGCATTAGTTACTTTTCTGCTGTGATAAACTATCATGGCCAAAAACAACTATAGAAGAAGAGTTTGTTTTGCTTATAGTTCCAGGGGGCTAGGGCTCAAAACATTGAAGTGGTGTGGCAGCAGCCGGGCTTGGCAGGGGGGGGGGAGGGGGGAGGGGGAGGGGGGAAGATCACATCTCAATTGCACACAGGAAATGAGAGAGGGGCAGGGGACAGGAAGTGGGACAAGGCTAGAATCCCTAGGTGATGTACATCTTCCAGCAAGACTGCACCTTCTAAAGGTTCTCAAATAGTACCACCCACTGGGGGCTCCCCCAGCATTGCTCATTCAAACCATAACAGCGTTCTTAACTGCTGAGCCATCCCTCTGGCCCCAGTAACAATTTTATAAATGCTACTGTGGAATGAATAATGTAACAAGGAGCTTTTGTGGTGTGTCAGATGTAACTGCAGCTTGGTTTGAAGTTTGTGCCATTTCTTTCATTAATAAATAAAAGTAGGCTTCTTGTTGAATGGGAACAACAGCAATGATGGTGTACACCTTTAACCATAGCACTTTGGACTGGAGGCAGGAGAATCACTAGTTCAAGGCCAGCTTGGGCCACACGGCAAAATCTCATCTGGAGAAGAAAGAATAAAACGACAAAGAAGTTGGTGGGTAAACCTTTTCTGGGCTTGAGTCAGCAATGTGGCAAATCACCAGAGAACGTCTCTCTGTAGCCTGCATTTTTGCAGTGGGGTTCAGTCTTATTCCTGTTGCCCCACGGTTGTAAGATGCTTGCTCACCTCTAGTGCCCATGTTTCTATCCAACCTTGCTCAAAGCAGAAAAGGGAGACTGGGAGGATGATGGCTCAGTCAGTAAAATGCTTGTCACCCAAGCACGAGGCCTGAGTTCAGATCCTCAGAATCCATGTCAAAAGCTGTGTGTGGCAGCACACATGTGAAAGCCAAGTGCTGGGGGAACAGAGACAGGGAGGTTTCTGGGGCTCCACAACCACACATACAATGTCATGTGCGCGCACGCACACACACACACACAAACACACACACACACACACAGAGTTGAACATACAACATATACACACATATACCACACACATACTCATGAATGCATAAGTTAAAAATAAAAGAGAGAGACTGGAGACATAGCTCAGTTGGTAGAATACTTGCCTCACATGCATGAAGCCCTGGGTTTATCCCAAAATAAACCATCATGGTGGCACATGCTTAGAATCCTAACACTTGGGGGTAGAGGTATGTAGCTGGAAGTTTCTTAGAACCTCTTGGCCCCGTGGTCCTGCAGCCACTTACAAAATAATTATTCAGAGGCTTATATTAATTGCAAACTGTATGGCCTATGGCTTCAGCTTCTTGCTTGCTAGCTCTTTCATCATAAATTAACCCATTCCTATTAATCTGTATGTTGCCACTTGGCCATGGCGTTACCGGTCTGCTGGCATCTTGTTGCTCCTTGGTCGGCGGACTAGAGTCTCTCTCCACTCCGCCTTTCCTCTCTCTGTATCTCTGCTTGAATTTCCTGCCTGGCTGTAAGTTTTCTTGCCATAGGCCAAAACAGCTTTATTTATTATCCAATGGGAGCCACACACATTCACAGTGTACAGGAAGATATCCCACAGCAGAGGCAGGATGCTCAGAAATTCAAAGTCATCTTCAGCTATATAGTGAGTGTGAGGCCAGCCTGGGATACATGGTACCTAATCTCAAAATAAATAAATAAATAAATAAATAAATAAATAAATAAATAAATAAATAAATAAATAAATAAAATTTAAAAATTAAAAAGACAGGGCTGGACAGATGGTTCAGTGGTTAAGGGAACTGGCTGATCTTCCAGAGCACCAGAGTTCAATTCCCAGCACCTGCATAGCAGCTCACGACTGTAACTTAAGTTCTAGTGGATCTAACTCCCTCACACAGATACACATTCAGGCCAAACACCAATGCACATAAATAAAAATAAATTATTTAACTCAGGAGGCAGAGGCAGGTGGATCTCTGCGAATCTGAGGCCAGCCTGGTTTACAAAGTGAGTTCCAGGACAGACAGGGCTGTTACACAGGGAAAACTTGTCTAAAAAAAAAACAAAAACAAAAACAAATGGGCCACTATAGCTAGATTAGAGGTTGCCTTGTAATAATAAGCAGTAGCTAGAGTGTAGAAAACAAGAATTTTGACTTGCCTTCTCCCCAGTCCTGTTCACGGTCATGATTATTATGGTAAATGGTGGCTAAAATACCTGGCAGGAACAATTTAAGAAGAAGCATGAGACAACTTGTTACTTGGAACTGACCAGGAAGTGGGGAGTTCCAGCTAGAGTGGACCTGGAGTTGGCCTTCAAGCTCTGCCCTACAGCCCTACGTCTTCCATGTAAGCTGTATGCCAAAAGACCCCTCAACTTCACAAGCCAGTGCCACCAGCTGGGGACCAATTATTCCAATACACAAGTGTGTGGGGAACATTCTCATCCAATCCATTTTATCGGTCTCGCCTCTAAAGTCTGTCTCAACTCCATCTCCTTCTCTCCATTCCTCTTTGGTCAAGCTCAATGGCCCCTAGGCTGAGCAGCCTAGAAGAGGCAGAGACCAGGTGAACTGTATGGAAGACTTGGATCACCTGAGCTGCCTGGAAGAGACACTCTCCAACCTGTTGAGCTGCCTGTATGTTGTGCAGTGAGCTCCAGATGTACAGATTTTTGTGAGCTTTTACTCATGCTGGGGTGAGTTTTGGTGATGGTGCTATCTAGCCCCAATAAAACTTATTGGTTCACCTAGTTGGACATTGCTAATATCCTTATATTGGTCTGTCATTAGTTGCCTATCTGGGGTGAGTAGATATATCCTCAGGTATAGTATTACACAATATCCTACAATTCATTTTCCTCATGTGGACTGACATATATCCATCAGTTATCTACTGCTGATGTAACAAGCCACCCCAAACATTCATGGTTTTAAACAGCAGCCATTTACCTGCTCATTGTTCCTATGGTTGGTTGTGTAGAGTTAGATTAGAACAAGTCTGTCTGCTATGTTGTACGAGCTGCACATGCTCATCTGATTAAAGTTTAGGCTGGACAATCCAAACTTGTCATTCACAAGTCTGGCCTCTCACCTGGTGTGGTGATTTGAATGAGAATGGCCCCCATAGGCTCATATATTTGAATGCTTGGGTCCTAGTTAGTAAATTGTTTAGGAAGAATGAAAAGATGTGACCTAGTTGAAGAAGATATATCACAAGGGGTGGACTCTGAGGTTTCAAAATCCCATGACAGACTCAGTCTTGCTCTCTGCCTAGTACCTGCCAACTAGGATGTAAGTTCTCAGCTACTGCTCCAGCACTATGCCTGCCTGCCTGCTGCCATGCTCCTCACTATGATGATCATGGACTAAATGCTTTCTTTTATAAGTTGCCTTGGTCATGGTGTTTCCTCATAGCAATAGAACAGTGACTAAGACATCTGCCATGGCTGGAGCATTGGATCCTCTTGACTCTTGATCTGGCATTGTATGAGTCAGGTTTCTCTAGAAACTTATAAAGGGGGTTTATTGGAATGGTTTTCAGGCTATGGTCCAGCTATTCCAATGTTGCAGGATATTTGATTACACTGTGAAACCTGAGATTGAGTTATTTACTGGAAAAACCTGCCCCTGGTTGTGATATGGCCCAGCCTTAGTATACACCCTTCATCCAAGAGCTTTCTGTTTATTGTAAACAGGATTAAATAAAATTAACCATAGGTCAAGAGGCAGAGCAAGCAACTAGTTAACAGAAAGTAGCCACAGAGAGTAAGAGGGAGTCAGGAAGACAGAGAGACACACAGGAAGTAGCAGAAAGGGACTTTGAGTTTGGTGGTCCTTTTTTGTTTGGGAAGTCAGAAGAGAAACCCTCTTTTTGAAAAGTCTCAGAGGAGGAAGGTCAGCTGGCTGCTTTCTCTGCCTCTCTGAACTAGTAGGTTTTCACCCCAGCATATGGCTCCCGAGTATTTACTGGTAAAATAAAAGGATAGAGACTTAGTTAAAACACCATTTGTCTCCCTAGGTGGAAGTGGCTGAAGCAGCAGCGATGGGACACAAAGGCTCCCCCAGGCTGTGGCTTCAGCAGCAAGGAGACTGCTGTGAGGATGCAGTCAGCCGATGAGGAAGTGATAGGATTAGGTGAACAGCAAATATAAAACAACAGTCCACAATGGCTGTTCATCCAAGAATCCAGTAGTTGTTCAGTCCACAAGGCTGGATGTCTCAGCCAGTCTTCACAATATGCTGGAATCCTGAAGAAGTAGGCTCTGGTGCTAGTGAAGAAACAGGCTGGCCAGAGAGGGTGTGAGCAAAGAGTGCAAGCTTCCTTCTTCCATGTCCTTTATATAGGCTGCTACCAGAAGGCGTAAAGCAGATTAAGGGTGGATCCTCCCAACTCAAATGCTCCAGATTAAAAGCGGGTCTTCCCACTTCAAATGATTTAATTAAGAAAAAAAAATCTCTTACAGGTGTACCCAGCCACTTGGGTTTTAGTTAATTCTAATTTTTTTTTAATGATTTAAAAAAAAATTTATGTAAACTGGCATTTTGCTTGCATGTAGGTTTGTGTGAAGGTGTCAGATCCCCTGGAACTGGAGTAATAGATAACTGTGAGCAGCCATATGGGTGCTGGGAATTGAACCTGGGTCCTCTGGAAGAGCAGCTAGTGCTCTGAGCCATCTCTCCAGTCCTTGAGTTTTAGTTCTAGATATAGTCAAGTCGACAGCCAAGAATAGCCATCACAGGCATCTTTTAGGGTCTCTCTATCCATGGGACTTTCAGGCAGGCAGGCAGCACAAAATTTCTTTTCACAGTGGCACAAGGAGTCAGGGCAGTTAAAGGGAGCAGCCATGACGCCTCTTCCAGCCCATTTTCAGAAGCTACACAGTATCTTTGTCAATTTACCACATTCTACTAGTAAAGCAAGTCACAGGGCCTGTGCACATTCAAGAGGAGGAGGAGGAAGAGGAAGAATGGCAAGATCATGTTCGCAGGAGAGCAGTTGGGACAGGATGGGTGGTTACAGTCATCTTTGGAACAACTTTTCCCATGAGCTGTGGGTAAGTAAGCCGCTCTTGTTTGCTCTGTAAGACTCTTCAGTGCTTCTAGTGGTGCTGAGAATGCTACCTCCTCTACCAGCTGAGGAGACTGCTGTGCCCGGTGTCTACTGTCCTCATCCTCAGTCAATTTCCTTCTCAGTTTTCCCAACTGTGGGTGTACTCTTGGGTAGTACTCTTCATCCTGATTCTCACTTTTTTAGCTTCTCAAAGTCACCTCCAGTGCCACCTTCTCAGGGAGGTCTTCTCGCGCTACCCTGTCTTAATGGGTTTAATGGGCCCTTCCTTCATCCCCATTGACTCTTTTTTTTTTTTTTGCTGGCTTGTTTGTCTTTTTATTAATTTTTTCACTTATTTTACATACCGCAGTTTTCCCTCCTTTCTCTCCTCCTGTTCCCTCCCCCCCACCTCCCATCTACCCCCCCCCCCATCCACTCCTCCTTCATTCAGAAAGGGGCAGGCCTCCCATGGCAGTTAACAAAGCATGGCACATCAAGTTGAGGCAGGACCAAGGCTGGGCGAAGCATCCCAGCATGGCAAATAGGTTCCCAAAGCCAGCTCAAGTACCAGGGACAGGTCCTGATCCCACTACCAGGGGCCCCCACAAACAGACCAAGCTATACAACTGTCACCCACATGCAGAGGGCCTAGGTGGGTCCTAGCTGTAGGTCCAGAGTCTGTGAGCTCCCTTGAACTCAGATCAGCTGTCTCTGTGGGTTCCCCCATCGTGATCTTGACACCCTCCCCACCCCCACCCCTGGCTCATACAATCCCTTCTCCCTCTTTTCAACAGGACTCCAGGAGCTCAGCCCAGTGCTTGGCTGTGCATCCCCCAGTTACTCTTGACTGCCTCCCCCTGCACGGCTTTGGGATTGACATGTCTGGAGTGACAGAATATGAAGAAACACAGACACACATACAGAAACGCTGGAATCAGGTAGGCAGTGCACTCTGATGGAGACACACCACCAGCAGCCCAGAAACTCGGTGACTGTCTTATATACAATATGAACCAGAAGCCACTAGCTAATTTCTGTTGGGGATCTTTATAGGGGTGTGGAGGCCCACAAAGGTTTCCTAGTGAGATCTGAGCTTGCTTTACCCAGCAGGGCTGCATTAGAGGATTGCTTGACAATGTGTATGGTTATTAGGTGATTGAAAGGGTCTGCACTTGGCTGTGCTAGGTGGAGGTCTTTTGCTCCACCCCTTGGCATTCCTATAAAAGGCCCTTTAGAAGAGACAGAAGGGGCTGGGCAGTGGGCGCGCACGCCTTTAATCCCAGCACTTGGGAGGCAGAGCCAGGCGGATCTCTGTGAGTTCGAGGCCAGCCTGGTCTCCAAAGCGAGTTCCAGGAAAGGCGCAAAGCTACACAGAGAAACCCTGTCTCGAAACCCCCCCCCCCAAAAAAAAAAGAGACAGAAGGGGCTGATGGATAAGGATCCAGGCCCTCCCAAGGCTGTCCTCTGTTTCTATGTTTCTCTCCCCTCTTTCCTTCTATCTAATATCTCTTACCCCTCACTCTTCAAGAGTACCCTGTCACAAAATGTGGGAGCTGGTCTCCCAGCTGGGCTCCCACATATGGGGTCTCAGGCTGTAGTCATTCAGAAGGAGGAAGCTACAGTTGATACTTTTGCATAAATTACTAACATCTGTATTGAGACCAGGCCTTGCCATTCTTGTGGGTCTGGGGTATTGGGGTCCTTGACATGGCTGTGCTCCTATCAATAATACACAATCACTCAGGACTTCATCTGCTCCCCATACTTTATCTCTCTCAAGGTGCAGGCTGAATATCCCATTGTCTTTTATAAATAATAATAATAAAAAAAGTCACCTGGGTGTAGTAGGCATCATACCTGTATTCCTAAGCACCTGGGAGGCTAAGGCCATGAGTTCAAGGATAGTCTGAGCTATACAACAAGATTCTATCACTAGATGGATAAATAGATAGATGATAAATAGATAGACAGATAGACAGATATTGATAAATAATTGTCGGGCTGGAGAGTTGGCTCAGCAGTTAAGAGCAGAGGACCCAAATTCAATTCCCTGCATCCACATAGTGGCTTACAGCCCTCCTTAACTCTGGTCACAGGGCATCTGGTGCCTTCTTCCAGGCATGCATGTGGTGCACAGACATACACGCAGCAAGATACTCATACATATAAAATAATAAGATAAATGTACTCTAAGCCCCTCCAGCCTATGCCCTTCACAGCCCGCAGCCATTGTGACGACGACGATCCTTTGGTTATCTTGAGCCGTTCATTCTCGCGGACTCTGGGATGCTGGAGGTCAGTCTGGTTTTGCTTGCCGTCTGTGGGGCTAGCAGGAATCCATCAATGATTCTACTGAATGTTACTTCCTTTGTTGCCTTTTCCCCAGCTCCCTCTCCATTGACTGAGCATCTATCAACCTGCTACGTTTCTTACAACAGCAAACACCATGGGGAGCCCAGAGACTCAGGCTGACATTCTTGAACACACTCTCCCTGGAGACGGCCAGCCGCAGACAGGCTGATTTCCAGCTAAAGTGGCCGCCACAGCAGCCAGTTCACGGGGCAGAATCACAGTAAAGTTTCTTAAAAGCTTTCAGGGTTCTTCTCACGAGTCTCAATTCACATTTTAACCTGAAAGAATCTACGTATGCGATTTTTTTTTTTAAAATCAGTATTGTTTCCAGAATTTTTACACGTTTTTTATTTTATTTTTTATACTTTGTGTTCTTATCCCCTGATTGAAAGCTGGCAACACAGAAACAACCACCATAGCTAAAGAAAAGCAACCAAGATTCTCTGAGCCCATGTGTTCAAACAAACAGATGACCCCTTTGAAATGATGCCGAATCAGAGCACTCTGAGCCTACATGCAACTGCGCCGTTGAGCTGGGGTCCAACACCACGACTGAGGACTTCATTTCCCTTGACTTCGTGTGACCGAGACGGGACAGAAAGAGAAAAGTATGGGGAGATGAGGTGGGACCCTTACCCCAGAGTCTGGTTGGAGCCTCTCACCTTCTGAGAAGCAAGAATTCCAACACAACTGATGTTTTCTGTGAAGGTTGCTGGCAAAGAAATAATATTCCTTTGTGTTAAAATAGCAAAGACTCGTGTGAAGCCTTGGATGTGTATGGTGGAGGGTAGAGAGGGCCTCATTCCTTTCACCAGACCAGACAGTTGACTTTCTTTACAGTAAAGATAGCCTACCTTCCTTAATCTCTGCGATTTTATCAGTTATAATCCTATTAAACACCCTGTGATCTCACTTGGGTTCCTCAGCAACCGTTTCAAAATAATAGCTTTAAATCTTACTGAAATCCTGCATTATGACTGTTGTACAGGTAATGAAGAATGAGCTGTCCTGGAGAAGTCCTCATCTACACTCTCAAGTGTGTCCTTCTGACCACCTCTCCTCTCTCTCTCTCTCTCTCTCTCTCTCTCTCTCTCTCTCTCTCTCTCTCTTTTCCCCCCTCTCTCGAGACAGGGTCTCACTATGTAGCTCTGGCTGTCCTGCTGTAGATCAGGCTGGCCTCAAACTCACAGCAATCCACCTGCCCCTACCTCCCGAGTGCTGGGACTAAAGGCTTGTGCCACCATGTCCAGGCTCTCATTTTCTCTTAATCTGTATACTTAAAATCGATATTCGGTCTGGCCTTGGGGACATGACT
Organism: Peromyscus eremicus; assembly: GCF_949786415.1. Classification (NCBI taxonomy): domain Eukaryota; kingdom Metazoa; phylum Chordata; class Mammalia; order Rodentia; family Cricetidae; genus Peromyscus; species Peromyscus eremicus. The sequence goes on from NC_081417.1 coordinate 54,639,194, forward strand.
TTAATCCCAGCAGTCAGGAGGCAGAGGTATACCAGCATGATCTACATAGAGTTCCTGGCCAGCCAGGACTACACAGTGAGATCCTGTTTCAAAACAAACAAACAAACAAAACCTCAACAACAAACAAACAAAAACTGTTGTGGGGTAGCCACCAGAGAATGCTGCTCAGGCATGGGTTTAAGCCAATAGAAAATCATTATTAGCAGCCAGAGACTACACTGGGTGTTTGGGATCCCAGTGTAGCACTGAGCCTTTCTCAGGGTGAGCTTTTAAGCACAAAAACATGTCCTGGGTTGACATACTTCAGTTTACAAGAACAGTTAGCCAGAAGCAGAAATTACAGAAGCCAAAAAGCAAGGTTAGTGAAAAAAAGAAATAAAAAAGGAAAGACATGACTGCTCCTAGGTATGGTGGAGGAGAAAGTTTATCGTAGATAAAAGGGAGAGCATAGCCAGAGGCAGAGATACATGGGAGGGTCCAGAGTAAACATGACCTTTAGTGGAGAAGTTTAGGGTAGGAGGCAGGGTATGCAGCCATACCCTGTAACAGGTAGGGACTGAGGGATGCTGGGAGAATCTGGCAGCCAGAGTCCACTTTGATATGTTAATAAGCACCTTAGTTAACCATCTGTCTGAGTTTGAGACCTAACAAGTACATTTAGAGAGACTTTCCCAGAACTACAGGCTTTGATGGATTAGGCCTTTGTTTTTGTTTTGGCAGGTGGTGCTATCTACATGCTGAGTTTTATAGGCTGAATGGTATTTTTATAATGGAGTCAGTTGTGCTAAGGCCTGGGGGCCTGTTAGAAAACAAAAATCTCTATAGGAAGGTGGCTGTTGTAGTGCACATCTTTAGTCCTGGTGGATCTCTGATCACTGTAAGTTTGAGGCCAGCCTGGTCTAGCTAGCAAGTCAGAGTTGTATAGGTTGAGACTCTGCTCCTGGCCCCTCCCAAATGCCATGTAATATAATCCCCAACTCTCCTTCATATTGGCTAGTCCTGAAATCTTTTCTGCTTTAAAACTACGATTCTTGGTTTGGCCTGAGCTGAAGTCCCTACAAGATCAGAGGAGGATCTCAGGCTGAAATGATCCTGTGTCTGTCTCCCTAACAGATGACAGGGGCTGTCGGTTCATTTTATTCTCAAGAATGATCCAATTCTCAGACACCTGGGGGTGTGTTCTGATACGTTGCTTGTGCTCCCCATAAAGCTCACTTCTTGGTGCTGGAGAGATTGCTCCATGATTAAGAGCGGCTGCTCTTTCAGAGGACCTGAGTTCGGTTCCCCAGCACCTACATGGTGGTGGCTCACAACCGTCTGTAACTCCAGTTCCAGAGGATATGACACCCTCTTCTGGTCTGTGTGGGAACTGCATCCAGGTGGTGCACAGACATACACAAACACCTATACACATCCACATAAACAAGTAAATAAGAGCTCTCTCCCGGAGGAAGTCAGAATCATCACACATTGCCATCTTTTCTGTGTGGGGAGATGTCGGGCTGTGAGTGGTCCTCACTGGAGACCCTGGGTTCACTGCAGGACCATACTCAGTAACCAGGTTTGAGTGTTTGGTCTGAATCTGAGCTGTTGCTAGGAAGCTCTCTCCCGGTGTCCTAAGGAACTCCCTGATGCTTGAAATAGGCCAGCTCTATCCCACCCCGTCCCCACCCCTCACCTCCCGCCCCCCAATGGGAAAGCTAGCTTTGGGACAGCTGCCAGTCTTTACAGCCACTCTGGGGAGATATCTCCTGTCCTCCCCCAGGTGGCTTCCTTTTCTGAAACAGAGATTCAGGAATTTCAAGCTGGCCTCAGTCTCACCGAGGTGCTGCTGCCCACCATGCTGGGTTTGACGCGGTGTCAGAAGTTGAGCCCAGGGCCTTGTGCATGTCAGACAAGCACTCTACCAACCCACTCTCTTCTCTACAGAAAGGAAAATCGCCCACGAGAAACGAGTTCTGCTTCTCATTTACTATTTCTACTAATTCTGTGGCAATGGTGTTCTGGCGAGGTTCAGAAAAGGCGGTTTCCTGTGGGGAGAGTGGAGGAGCCCGCTTCAGCGGGTCGCTTTCCCCACTCACCCTTCGACCTCCACTAGGTTTCAGTCTCCCTTTGCCCACGCGTTTCTGGTTGTGTCTGACCAATGGCAGGCATTTCCAGGAGAGTACCCTGAGACAGGGAAGGAGGAGGGAGGCCAGGGTACTCTTCTTATCTGCCTGGCCAGGGTGGCTCCAGCAGCAGCTGCTGCCTGACCGAATGTAAGACCTGTTTTCAGGCTGCTCCCCAGAACTCTGGCTCCCTTCATTCCCTCCCGCTTAAGTTTGGAGGTGGTTTGAATTTCCCACTTGATGATCCTTGTCTTGACTCCCTAAACTCTGCCTACACCTCTGCAAAACATTTCTTCACTTAAGAGACTTTCAGTTAACATCTCTGTGTCTTAGGAACGACCTTGACCATGCAGACGTGCCGAATTCTACTGCCTCTAACTGGAGAAGTTAGGGCCTTTCCTGTAAAAGCAGCCACCCACCTAGAAGAAATCCAGGACATGAGTCATGGCTTAGAAACCCTATTCCTACCCAGATTTCTCCGAGGACCCCTAGTAAGCCCCGTCCCTGGCTGCAAGTCTCCGGCCTGAGCTGCGTCTCTCCTCCTCCGCCTCACCACCTGCTGAGCAGCTGGTACCTGCGGGATCCGGATCACCTTGCCGGACCTCTGTTTTGTTTTGTTTTTCTAATGTGCTTAACTGAAGGAAGTTCGTGCACATGACTTATTTTTTTCTCTTTTCAGGAAGGGTGGGTACACTGTGTCCTGCGGTGAGAAGCTTGCGAAGGAGGAAAGCACCTCCTCACCCTACTTCGCTACTGTTCCAATCTGAGAGCTGCCCCTCACCTCCCACAAGAGGCATGGAACATTTCTGTGGGACTACACCAACACCACACTAGCAGTTGGCCATAAAAAGCCCCGAGTGCGTTCTACACCTGAGACTTTCCCGAAGGTTGCAGAGAAATTATTTAGTACAGTGTGTTTAGATATAAATCACGAGACATGCGAATTCTTTGGAAACGTGTCTTATGTAGAGGAGGAGATCTGGGAGGACTCCGGGTGGGAAGTCTTTTGAACTAAAGGACACCTTAAGAGGAAATTGCTATGGAAACTACCCCGCCGCTGTGCATTTCTCCGAGCGCCGGGAGTCTATGGCATAAGGCAGTGGAGTGGGGGGCCTGGGTACCGCAGTGTCGGGGGGGCAGCTTAGGAGGGTAGAGAGCTCGAAGACCGTCGCGCAAGCCCGAGGCACTGCAGAAGGCAGGAGGCGGGGTCGGGGGTGGTCCTCGGCAAGGTGGCCTCCGGGCCACACGTGCAGCAGCCTCGGAGGGCGGTGACCTGGGCGCGTCTGGACACCCGCGCTCCGCAGAGGGGGGAGCGTGTGTGGTCCTGGCGGACGCCCGGCCAGACGAGCGGTGGCTGCGGCCGGCGAGCGCGCGCCCGGCGGTGCGTGTGTGTGTGTGACAAGCGTCAGGTGACTCGGGTCACGCCGTCGCTCCCTCGCGCTCCCGGGGAGAACTGCCGCGCTCCGGCTGGCTCCTCCGGCAGCGGCGGCGGGGAAGGGGGGCCTGGGCGCCGCGGCCGCCCCCAGCGCAACCAGGCCCGGGGCCCGGGGAGGTGCGGGCGGTTCGGCCCACGCGGGGACCCTGGAGCCGAGCGTGGGCGTGATGAGCCAGGTGCTGGGCAAGCCGCAGCCGCAGGGGGAGGACGGCGGCGACGACGAGGAGGAGGATGAGCTGGTGGGGCTGGCGGGCTACGAGGACGGGCCCGGGTCCTCGGACGCCGAGCTGGACAGCGGGCCGGAGGAGGGAGGTGAGTCGGCCGACCGTGCGCTCGCCGATCCCGGGGCGCTGGGGCGGAGGAGCGATGCGGGGCGCGCGCGCGCACGGGGGGTCCGGGGTGCCCGTGGTGGGGGAGGGGCGAGGCCGGGCTGCAGCCGGCGGCGGCGGCGGCGGCGGGAGGGCGGCGGGGAGCGGGGTCGGATGTCGAGCTAAAAGAGGCAGCTGGCGGCCGGGTGCCTGCTGGGTCGCCCACAGCTGCGCGTGTCATTCTTCCCTGCAGTGGCCGCGAGAGGGTCTGCGGCGTGGGACCCGGGCGCTGGGGCGGGGCCCGCGCTGCAGGTGGTACCCGCGCAGCCGGGAGACTTCGGGGTTCCCGGTCTTAAGACACTTTCGAATGCATCTCATGTCATCACCCGAGATGGGCGCGGGGCGAGCGATCTTTGGCTGCTGGAGCCAACTGTTTTCTTGCAGAAGGAGCCGAGTTAAGCCTTTCAGATGGGGGCTGCCTGCGTTTCATTCCTGAGGCACAAAGAAGTTGAGTTTGGGATTCCCGATTGTTTTTCTTTTCTTAACACCCAGCCCGACCCCTCCCCCCCCCAAGGCGGAAGGTCACTTGAAAAGGTCAATTGAATGAGTCTGTTAACATTCTCCGTGTAGCTTGTAAACATCTCAGAAAAAGGACTGATCTCTTTAATGTCGCACCCTGGAGAAACAGGAATAAAAGTACTCGTGACAGGAGTTTTAAGAACTTTTATTCAGAATCCACTGAACTGAACTTTAAAATTCTCTCTACAAAGCCTTTCTCGGAAGACAGTTTTGATTTTGCATCTGGCAGGTACTACTCCAGTGAATCAGAAAGGGAATAAAGTTAACTAAGCCTTGAGCCCGGCAGATGAGGAACAGCTTTCCAAGCCACCCCCTTTCCTGGCTGCTTTTCTCCAGAGGTACTAGTTCTCCGTTGTTTAAATTGGTGTGTGTACCTGTGCGCCTCCCTCTTCTTCGGGCCCTTTAATTGGTCCCACCGTGGCTCACTCAGTCACTTTTTTTTTTTTTAATTAAATTGTTCAGTCACTTTATTATTACTTAAATAGCATTCGTTAGGATCCAGAGAAAAGCTGAATGGGGATGTATTTGCAAGGTATTTGAAAAGGTAGGTGCACAATAGCAAGCTTGTGTGGCAGTTTACCGAGAGAAAGAAGACCCTATTCCAGAGGAAAAGCCAGTAATTTGATACTGTCCTGGGGGCCAGAGTTTGCCGGAAGGGCACAGAACCTGTTCTTTTTGTTGTTGTTGTTGTTGTTGTTATTTTGTTTTTCTCCCTGCAGTCTTTTTTGGGGTGCTTGGGAGCACTTTTGAAATTTGATTTGGCAAAATTTGAAGTGAAAGTAAAGCCCTGCCTGAGGGGAAGAATTCCTGAAACAAAAGGCTTATCCAGAGCCCGGAATGGGAGGGCCTCCGTGCTGTTACTCTGAAGGCAACCCTGCCTGCAGCTTTGTTTAGATGACTTCAGTAATAAGCCCCCCACTGGGAATTCCCGGGTCAGGCAGGCGGGATCCTGGAATCTTGCTATAAAAGGATACAGTACATTCACGTGGCAAGAAGCATGCATGTTAATTTCTGCTCCGGCAGACATTGCAGAAGCCTGGCTTTGCTCGCTTTCTGTTGTGCGTAGGTGGTCTGCTACCTTTTCCCATCCTTTATCTGTTGAACTTTCCCATGTCTTTTGGCCTCTGTTCTTTCCTAGCTTCAGGCTGGAGGTTTAGGCCTTGGAGCACAATCTCTATTAGAAAATCTGCCTTCCTCGGCTAGCAAGTACTTCCTGCAAGGGGCTGCCAACTGATTCCATCCCAGGGAGCTGGGACTGGGAGAGGGGAAGCCAAGAATTTAGACGGCCTGCTCCATGCCCTTCTGAAGGCTGGCTGGTTTGGTTTTGTTCTAAGGTGTGTGTGTGTGTGTGTGTGTGTGTGTGTGTGTGTGTGTGAGTGTGATATGTAGGTGCCCAGAGGAGAGTATCAGATCTGGATCTGGAGTTACAGGACGTTGTGAGCCACCCAGCATAGGTACTCAGAGCGACACGTGCTTTAACTGGTGAACCCTCCATTTCTGTAGCACACACTCCCATTTAGATTTTGGTAAAGGATGCGTGTGTCTATTCTCAAACTTGAGAGTGAAAATGAGGGTCTTCTTTAATTTGAGAAAAGATGGATGGTATGAACAACACACTGGTGAACTTTCTCCCTTCCCTCTGCCTAACAGATAAAGTGCCTGCGTTTTTTAGTGGAAGTCTGGGAGTTTTCCCCAATAGGATCAGGACTCTCTGGTCCTGGTGGCCTGGCGGTGGGATGTTGCTAGTTGAGGCAGTTTGTCAGGAGCTGTCAGGAGAATGTAGACTGGAGATGGAAAAGTCCCACTGCCCCTAGTCTATGTGATGTACGGAGCCCCTGATCTCATTTTAACCTGAGTACCCTGCGAGTTTTACCATGTGTGCTGAGCTTGAGAATGTAGTGCAGCTAAGCTGAGACTTCTGTGCGTGTCTCCTTTGGCTTCCGCTCCATATCTTATTCATGAACAGCAGGAGTGTTTTCAAGCAGCTTAGTTCTGTTGAGGACCCACTGAGGCACTACTTAACCCTTTGTTCTTTGTTGTTAATCGCAGTAAGGCAAGCCTTATCTTCAAATGCTGCCCCAAATCAAACTCCAGAGACAGGACAAGAATTAAACCATTAAATACAATTCAACAGGGGCTAGAGAGACGGCTGAGTAGGTAAAGGGCTTGTTAGACAGGCCTGAGGACCTGAGTTCAGATTCCAGCATCCACTTAAGGGTGTGGGTATGTGGTATGTGCCTGTAATCTCAGCCCTGGGGAGGGAAGACAAGAGACCCCTGCAGCTTACAATCAGCCTAGGCAAGGAGGCAAGTACCAGACTCAGACAGGGATCCTTCTGCAAAATAAGGTGGGTAATGAGGAAGTCCACCTGGCATCCATATACATGTGTAAAGCACCAACACACACACACACACACACACATTATCGTACCTCCCCCCCAAAACCAATTACCATAGATTTAGAGGTGTCCTGGCCCCTGGTTTCGATCCTCAGCACCCCACATAAACCCATAATTGTGTCATAAATAATGATTAATTTTGTCACCCAGACTTTGAATTTGCTAAAGTAAATTACTGTGCTTTAAAATCTGACAAGGAACGAGACTAAAAGATATCCTTATTGTTACCTGCTTTTCCAGCATTTAATGAGACAGTAAAAGGTTTTCCCTCAAGTCCTCAGTTTTCAGGGGAAACTTGGTGAAGACAGCTGCTCACCCCAGTCTGCTTGAGTCTGGTCTGTGTTTTCACAGTGGCCTGTGCCCATTGGAGTTGGAGGAAGTGACAGTTTGGATTGTTACTGGAGTCACAGTAGGGTGAGCTGGTGATACTCCCTGAAGGATATACAGGTGCTGAATACAGTAAGTCCCACCTATTAGCCGTTAATAAGCTGGGCGTGGTGGTATAAGTCTGTAATCTCAGCACTCCAAAGACGGGGCACAGGATCACCAGTTCAAGGTCTGAACTGCACCTGATGCTGTACTTTATTAGCCACCTCTCCCATTTTATTATTAGGACAGACGTGGGGTAGTGTAAAGGAAAACACAAGGAAGTGTAAGCAAGTTCTAAGTAAGTGATGGGCTCTGAGTTTGAAAGAGCGTCTTGTCTTTCCAAGCTTTCTGTCCCAGGTGTCACCACTTTATTTTAGATTACCCTCCCCAACCCCACAGCAGTGCAGCGCAGTTCTGCTTCCTAAGTCACATCTTTCTTGTTCCTACCTCCTTTATTCTTTAGTATCTTGTCCTTCTCATAAAAAGTGGGCCCTAATGCTCACATACCAATCCTGCCCGCCCTCAGGCATCAGTCCCTGCCTGCCTTCTTGCTTATTGAGGCAGTATGGCTTGTTAGTGCTGGACCCTGGGGCCTCCAGGGATCCCAGTGTCTCAGACTCCCATCTCACAGTAGTTCACTGGGATACAAATGCGTAGTGTTGTATTGGGCTAAAAGTACATTGTGGGGATCCAGACTCATGGCCCCAGACCCATACCACTTTAAACATTAAAATAATAAAAATTCGGACTCCTCTGTCGAACCTTATAAAGTTATTTGGTGGCAGTGGCTCTCCCTAGTTTTGCTGTGACTCAGATAGGCTCTTCAGCTCCTCTATTAATGTGTCTGAGAAGCCGTTGATTCTCTTCTTATAGCTCTCTGAGAAGGATTGTCACTTGTTTCTCAGTGTGTAAAAGAGGTTTGTGTAAAAGCGGCCTCGAGTTTCTCTCAAGCAATTTAAAAAAGTTCCTAAGAACACTTCCTCCTTTAGGAAGTACTGGTAAATCACAACACATTAGAGACAAAACTGAATATATATTGAATATTTATGTATTCATTCATGCTTTTTAGTTCCTCACTAGTATGATTTGAGAGAATTTTATAAAAGATTTTGTTTCTACATACATTTTATCTTATGTTTTTGGGATAGGGTCTCACTATGTAGTCCTAGTTGACCTGGAACTTGCTGTGTAGAATAGTCTGTCCTCAGATTTAGGAGATCATCCTTAAAGGACTCACTGTCATGAGCCAGAGTTTATGCAGAGAACATCCCTGTTTGCCCAGGGAGAACCCCTAGACTAGTGGTGTTTAGGAATATTTAACTATGCAAAAATGTGTTGTATTTGTTTAACTATGTAAAGATGTGTTGCTGTTTTACCTTGCCTGCCGAGGGAACCTTATTGGTTTAGCAAAAAGCTGAACAGCCAATACTGAGGGAGGAGGTATAGGCGGAGCTTCCAGGCAGATAATGGGGCAGAGAGAGTAAGTAGGAAGAATTTAGGCTTGGGGATGAAAAAAAGAAGAAAGAAAAGGAGATGACAGGGGCCAGAAAGACAGACATGAAGAAAGCAGAAAAGTAGGACATACAGAATGAAAGAAAGATAAAAAGCCCCAAGATAAAACATAGATGAATAGAAACAGGTTAAAAGAACTAGTGGGACAAGCCTAAGTTAAGGCCAAGCATTCATAATTAATAATAAGCTTTTGTGTCTTTATTTGGGAGCTGGTTGGTGGCCCAAAGAAAAATCACCACTACATAGTGGTTCTCGACATGTGGGTTGCTACCCTTGTGTGTATGTGTGTGTGTGTTGAACGACACTTTCAAAGGTATCCCATATTAGATACCTGCATATCAGATATTTACATTACGACTCATAACTAGCAAAATCACAGTTATGAAGTAGCAATGAAAATAATTTCATGGTTGGGGGGGCACCAGAACATGAGGAACTGTTTTAAAGGGTTGCAGCATTAGGAAGGTTGGGAACTGCTGCTCCCAACCTAAGGAGCCTGGGTAGCACTGTGAAGAAGATCGGTGTGAGGAAGTGCACCCTGACACTCTAATCTCATTTTCTTCAGTTCTGGCTAATTGGTCATGGTTCTGACCAAGCACAGTCTTTCAGAGCCCTGTGCTCATGGCACAAATCCATCTTCTTTTTGCAAGGCTGCTTAGGTTCGGGCAGGGCTCTGTTGGATAATTCTAGGTTAAATAACCAGTCTAAAGTGTTAAAGACTGATAATATCCCAACCAGGTGACTCTCTCCCCTAATTGCTGTCCCTTGGCAGAGGGTGGCAAGGTCCCCTAGGGTCTTCATTTGTCTGGTCCATCAGCTGGGCTGTTTGGGGAATTTGAGCAGGATCAGGACCAGGGGGTGAAGGGGAATATCTGCTGTGTCCCTGACCATGGTAATTTCTCCTGGACAGAGTGACTGATTCACTTCACACACAGTACCAAGTGCCAGAGTTTGTTTGTTTCTTTTCCTTTTTTTTTTTTTTTTAAGGTTTTATTTTATGTATATGAGTGTTTGGTTTGCATGTATATATGTACATTTTGTGTGTGCCTGGTGCCCATGGAAGTCAGAAGAAGGTGTTGGATGGCTGTGAGCCGCCATGGGTTGCTGAGAATTGAAATTGAACCTGGTTCCTCTGCAAGAGCAGTAAGTGCTCTTAATGGCTGAGCTCATGAAGTTTTTGTGTGTGTGTGTGTTTGTTTATGTGTGTGTGAGCATGCACATGTGTGTGGAGGCCAGAAGTCAACCTTGAGTGTCATTCCTCAGGTGCCTTGTCTTTTGAGACAGAGTCTCTCACTTCAACAGGAACTCACCAAATGGACTGGGCTGTGAGCACCAGGGATCTGTCTGTTGCCGTCACCCTAGCCCTGGGATTATAAATGCAGGCTACCACACCCTACATTTTTTTTTTAAATATGAGACAGTGTGGTGGTTTGAATAGGTATGACCCCCATAGACTTATGTGTTTGAATGCTTGGCCCACAGGGAGTGGCACTGTGGGGGCGGGCTTTGAGGTCACATATATGCTCAAGCCACACCCAGTGTGGTGCACAGTCTCCTGCTGCTGCCTGAGTGGGGAGGGGATCAAGATGTAGAACTCTCAGCTCCTTCTCAAGCACCATGTCTTCCTGAGTGCTGCCATGCTTCTGCCATAAGGATAATGGACTAAACATCTGAAACTGTAAGCCAGCTCCAATTAAATGTTTTCCTTTATAAAGAGTTTCTGTGATCGTGATGTCTCTTCACAGCCATAGAAACCCTAACTAAGGAAGACAGATTCTTCCTATGTAGCCCTGGCTGTCCTAGAATTATCTATGTAGATCAGGCTGGCCTCAGACTCACCTGCCTCTGCCTCCTGTGTGTTGGGATTAAAGGTAAGTGCCACCGTGCCCGGCTCACATCCCACTGTTTCGTATGGGTCACCAACCTTTGAGTCGTACCGTATGCCACACCCATCCTCATAAACAAGTGAATGAGCCAGATTGAAAGTGGAAGGCAGAAAATGGTGTATTCAGTGTGCCACGTTGTGAACAGGGCCAAAGAGATCCAGCAGAGCCCCGAGACTGCCTCTTCTGGGTCCTGAAGTAAGATTAAAATTTAAATAAAGGTCCCAGGATATGCCTGTGTGAGCAGTCCCATCAAGCTGTGGTCCCGCCCACCGCTGACCCATCATTGTCTGGACTTCAGTCTCATCCTGTGAGGTGGTCTGACAAGTAGTTAGAACTGTATGAGATCTCCTAAAGCCCAGATCCCGAACCCTTTCCTTATCCTGGGGAAATTCCCATTTCTTTGGGGTCCATTGTTTGAGTAGTCTGATAATCAGACTGACAGACACATGTGTCTGTTCTCCTGCCAGGCCTGTGGCAAGCTGAAAGGGTCAGATTATGCAACACAAACACTCTTCCCCCAGCCCCCAGGGCATCGTTTGAGTCCTGCCCACAGACCCTTCCTCGGGAGTCTTATTTCTGGAGGGAACTTCCTGAAATGTGAATGAGACCACGTTAATCTCTTGCATTAGGGTTAAATGCAAAAGTTACCAGCACTGAATTGGTGAGCTAGTCTATGTTGTTGAACAAAACAGCTCTCACCTCAAATGGTTTATTCTGGAGCAACTGTGAGCGACTTTGGCATGGGAATGTAATAGAATGTTCCAACATAGAAATGTTTTATAGTAACAGAACAGTTACAAATCAAGACATTAAAAAAATACAGTGTCGGGGACATCAGAGAGAAGGATTTCAGTAAGATGAGGGAATCTCCTATAAACCTCAGCTGCTGATGGCTTTCTTGGCTTTTGGATTGATGGAAGCTAGTAGTGGGCTAAATTGATACATTGCAAAAGGTTTTTACTATCAGTCACAGAAGTGGGCAAGGAATGGCTGTTTAGGGGGCTAATGATAGTCTAGGAAAAAGTGTAATCAAGCTCCAGATCTGCAACATTCCAACCTCTCCACATCACTGCATTTCTCATCAGTCGGTCTGCAGACACAGCTTCAGAAGTCTCATCCACATCTGTTGGGACCTTGTCAACTAATTTATTCAAGGTAGTTACTGAGCAGTTACCACATGCCTTATGTATGCATCCTTCTGAGAGAGACAGCACACAAGGAAACCAATAGGACAGATATGCAAAGTAAAGGAATTGCGTAGTGAGGACTATTTAAAAGACACAGGTTCTAGCCTAGGAAGTGATGGGGTATGGTTTAGGTCAGAGAAGGTGAGGTAGCAGGCCTGAGTGAGGGGGAAAAGTCTGGGGAAGTCTCCTAGATAGAGGAAGATGTGAGGCAAGACCCTGTGAGGCCCTTCCAGAAAGCTTGAGTGGCTGGGAGGGAAGGAGAATTTGGTGTGTGGGTGAGAATAGTGTTTAGAGAGAGAAGATAGCATGGGGTGCTCCTGGGCTGTGGTTCCCTGTAGACGGACGTTTCCTGTCCTGACCACCTGCTCCCCATCCTGGTAGCTGCTTCCAAATTACCACACAGAGACTTAATATTGTTTATAAATGCTTGGTTGATAGCTCAGGCTTATTACTAACTAGCTTTTACATTTAAATTAACCCATTTTTATTAATCTATGTTTTGCCATGAGGCTCGTGGCTTTACCTGTTCTCTAGCATCTTTCTTCCCCTGCGGCTTGCTGGCATCTCCCCTGACTCCACCCTCCTACTTCCCACCGTTCTCAGTTTGGCTTTCCCACCTAATTTCCTGCCCAGCTACTTCCTGCCTACTTCCTGCCCAGCCTGTCAGCTTTTTATTAACCAATGACCAATGAGAGTAATACAAATTCATAGTGTAGAAAAGGATTGTTCCACAGCAGCTCCTCTTGCCTTCAGGATGCACCCTGGCCTTCCATCCCTGTAACTTGCTCAGGTCTCCTCCTAGAACAACCTTTGTCTCCACAGTTCCTCTTTAAGGCTTTGAACTTTCAGCTTCCTAGGCATTGTCGTGTGCCTTTCTCAAGTCTCCATCCCTCTCTTTGCATCTGCAGCCCTGCCTCACGTGGGGAGGCATTCAAGGCATGAAATAAGAACAATACCCTTTTACATGTTTCATCCCATGTCAGCAACAGCCTCCAAGGCCCTTTTCGACTCTTTAGAGCCCTCTGTGGAGCTCCCTGTCTGTGGTTCTTCCTGTAGCTAGCCTCTGATCTCATACTGTACAGAGCACCTGCCAGCCTTCAGCATTTATCTTCCCCAGTCCCACGAGACATGATCAGGAAGTGTTGGTGGAGAGCCCTTCTGAGGGAGGCTGAGGCACTTACCTTCCTCCTAGGAGCTCTCTCTAGTGTTGTGGAGATGGGAGCTGTTTGGGGGAACTCAGAACTGCATTCTGTGGGAAGGGACTTGAACCCTGGACAAGTATATTGCATATGTTACATACCCTGGTACTCTGCCTATCATGCTATTCAGGCCCTAGGGTCTTCTTGGGCAGATTTTGGAGCAGACAGAAAGGGGTTTGGTAGAGTGCTTGCCGGGCAAGCAGGAAGCTCTGGCTTCAGTCCCTATCACCACGTAAACCAGTGGTGCAAGCCTGTAATACCAGCGGTTAGGAGGTAGAGGCAGGAGGAGCAGGAGTTTGAGATCATGGTCTGCTCTACGGGGAGTTTGCTATAGCCATGATCAACCCAATCATGTTCTTCAACATTGTGGCTGATGGCGAGCCCCTGGGCCGCGTCTCCTTCAAGCTGTTTGCAGACACAGTTCTAAAGACAGCAGAACACTTTCGTGCTCTGAGCACTGGAGAGAAAGGATTTGGATGTAACGGTTCCTCCTTTCACAGAACTATTTCAGGGTTCATGTGCCAGGGTGGTGGTGTAACACGCCACAATGACACTAGCAGCAGGTCTGTCTATGGGGAGAAATTTGAGGATGGAACTTCATCCTGAAGCATACAGGTCCTGGCATCTTGTCCACGGTGAATACTGAATCAAACAAGATGGTTCCCAGTTTTCCATCTGTGTAACACGAAATCTAATAGGCCTTTTAATAAAAAACCTGGAGCCAGATATTGGGGTAAACGCTGAAAGATCAGAGAGACAAAGGAACAAGCCACTGCCACGTCTCACCTCGCCAACTCCACGAATCCTCAGTTTGAAAGCCTCTCAGTCCTTAGCCAAAAGGGCTCCTCAAACAAAAAGGGCTTCTGCTAAAAAGGCTTTAGTTCCTGTCTCCTGACGCCCTATGTACCTTTTTCCTCACAGCGATTTCACTTCCTTCCTAGAGCTGGCATCAAAGGCGTGTGACTCCCAAGTACTGGGGTTAAAGGTGTGTGCCACCACTGCCTGGCTGTTTCTCTCCTAGACTGAATCATCTCATGTAGTCCAAGGTGGCTTTGAACTCACAGAGCTGCCTCCCCAGTGCTAGGATTAAAGGTGTGTGCCACCACTGCCTGGCATCTATGTTTAATCTAGTGTGTAGACGAAATTCTAAACGGTCTTATTAAATAAGAAACACAAAGCCAAATACAGAGTTAAAAGCCCAAGAGATCAGAGCACTAGCGAATAGCCTTTAGCCTGCCACTCACTGCCGTCCTTCCCCTGAGAGATATAGACATTCTCCTGTGTGACCTGTCTTTTTATTGCCTTTCTGTTCTACCTTCTCATTGGCTCTAAACCCAACCACATGATTTCCTCATCACTGCCTGTCTATACAGACCTCCAGGTCTCTATGGTTCATACTGGGATTAAAGGTTAGGGTCACCGTTTGGCTGTGTCCTTGACTACGCAGAGACTCTGCCTGCCATGTGATCGGATTAAGAGCCTGTGCCACCATCGACAGACTTCTGCTATGGCTTGCTTTTAGCTCTGATCCCCAGGCAACTTTATTTATTAACATACAAATAAAATCACATTTCAGCACAAATAAAATATCACCATACTAGTGGCTTGCTCTGTCCTCTGATCTTCAGGCAAATTTTATTAGGGTACACAGTATATCACCACACATCTGCACTGCTAAGACTGAGTAGCTGGGTGGCCAGCGTGGTCTTAGGGAAAGGGGAAGAAGGCGTGGGCATCGTGGAAACCTCGGAGTGTTTTGGTCCAGGAATGATAGGACCAGCAAGGAGATCACCATTGCTGACTGTGGACAAGTCGGACTCCTCCTTCGGTAGCACAGGAGAGCACCCCCGCCCCATCTGCTCTCAATACCCTGTAACCCTGCTCTCACTGAAGATCTGTGGGTTCCACATTTTCCTCATTGCCCTCCAAGTCTACATGGACTGCAGAGTTAAGTTTATGATTATGAATAGGTTAAATAAGAACTGTGAAGGAGAAGGAGGAGGAGAAGGTGGGTGAGAGGACTGGTGGGGTGGACTTGTCAGCAGTACTTTCATATCTTCAGCAATGGTGTATTAATTTATTTTTCAATGGTGACTCACAATAATAAAACATTTTCATCAGGAGCCAGCACATACATGTAAATAAACCCGAGTTTCACTTAGTAGTGCTTATTCTATACATAATATACTCTGTTTGCTGGTTTCTTCTTTTAAAGAATTTTATTTGTTATTTGTGTTGTTGCCATTGTTTTATTGATTTTTTTTTTTTTTAAAACAGTGACCGATGTGTCCTGTTATAAATCATGAGTATAGAGTCTTGGATGTTAGAAGATCGTATGGTTTGATAGGAATTCCAACTACACCCCATGGTTGTGCATGTCGGGCGGGACACTTAGTCATCTCCGCCTAGTCGTTTCCGGGTCATACGTCCTGCGTGACCCACGCCCCATGGTTACGTGGTTGTGTAGTTGCACAGTTACGCAGACGTGCGTGATCTCTGCGCGTGGGCTCGTGTGCACAGATGCGTCCTGGCCTTTATAAGGTGGCGCCATGTTCCCCTGTCTCTTTGTCTCTCTGTCTCTGTCTCTCTACACCTCTCTTTCTGCCAGGCCTGGCTGCTTCTCTCCTATTCCCTCTTCTCTCTAATAAAGCCCATTCTAACTCTGGTAACCGTGGCTCGTGACTCTTCCACTGAACAACCAGCAATCCTTCATGGTTGACATGAAGCCATCCTGTAGGACATGGTAAGGAACGGTCTAGTTTTTTTTTTTGGTTTTTCGAGACAGGGTTTCTCTGTGTAGCTTTGCGCCTTTTCCTGGAACTCACTTGGTAGCCCAGGCTGGCCTCAAACTCACAGAGATCCGCCTGGCTCTGCCTCCTGAGTGCTGCGATTAAAGGCGTGCGCCACCAACGCCCGGCGGAACGGTCTAGTTTTAATGTGGTGGAGGCTCTGCTGAGTGTACTGCCACATCCAGCCTTGTGATCCGGGCAGACCCCTTACCCAGATCCCTTGGGTACTTGTCAGCAGCTGGGGAGGGTTCGCAGCAGCGGCAAAGCAGTGGTTAGACACCTAACTGAAGTGAAGAACTGCATCACAGGCCTCCAGGGACCCCCAGTCCCTGCTGATGGCATCTTGCTGACCCGGCTGCCATTCCCCACCGGAGTTAGCGTGTGCTGGACCCCGGCAGGCAGGAAAACACATCCAGCTCCATGTGCAGTAGCAGCTGCACATCTTGTTTCACTTGCCTGACTTCACCCGCACACCTCCCTCTTCACCAAGGTTCCTTTACCACCCCCCAGCCCCTGAGAGGGGACACTCCAGCCTGGATTTACAGACTCAGCTGAAGGCTACACCCGCAACATTCCCTGGTCAGAAAGACTTACAACGTGTGGGCATTGTATGTAATTCTGGTGACTTTTTGTTTGTGTGTTTATTGAACAAAGTTGTATTCAGGAAGAAAATGATCAGTAGATGGGGCCAGTGGACAGATAAAGGTGTTTGCTGCCAGGCCTGATGACCTGAGTTCGATCCCCAGCACTTCTCCCTAGGCTGGCCCCGGGGCATTGCTGCCATCTAACACTTGTTGTTTGGGAGGTAGAAATAAGAGCAACCAGAGCTCATTCAATTTCTTTTCCTTGGGATTTCTTTTTTAAAATAGCTTGTATTAAAGTACAATTTGCAAAAATAAGTACACATTTGATATGGTTTTGAAAGCACCACAGTGTAAAGGAAATATCCATCCACCATGTCCACTGCAAAGTCGCCCTATCCCCCTTGGGGTCTCTTCCACCCCTGCTCCTGTCCCCAGGCAGCCACTGAGGTCTTGTGTGCCATTGTATGTTAGTTTACATTGTTTCAGAATGTCAGGAAAAAATAGAACTGGATCCTTTTCTGCAGTTCATCAGTGAGCACCAACGACTTCCTCCTTGCCTCTCTTCCTGTTCCGACAATCCAGCTTGGAACTTTGTGCATACTAGCAAGCACCAGTCACTGCTTAATTCTTTGTATTGCTAGGATATGCTATAATTTGCTTATCCATTTACCTGTTGGTAGACATTTGAATTGTTCTCAGTTTTTGAGTATTGCGGATAAAATAGGGATAGTAGGGATGAGGTTGTTTTGTTTTCAAGACAGGGCTTCTCTGCATAGTCCTGGCTGTCCTGGAGCTCTCTATGTAGACAAGTTTCGCCTCAAACTCACAGAGATCTTCCTGCATCTGCCTCCTGAGTGCTGGGACTAAAGGCGTGCACCACCAACACCCGGCCCAGATGTGCTTTTTTGTGAAAGTTTTTTTAAGAGAGTGCATGCATATGTGTGTGCGTAGTATGCACTCTTAACTGCCAAGCCATCTCTCTAGCCCATTGTACAAGTTTGGGATGGACATATGCTTTCATTTTTCTTAAGATTTAATTTTGTTGATGTGCATTAGTGGTTTATCTGCATGGATATCTGTGTATTATATGTGTGCCTGGTGCCCACAGAGGCCTAAAGATGGTGTCAGTTGCCCTGGAAACTGGAGTTACAGACAGTAATGAGCCATGTGGGTGCTGGGAATTGAACCTGTGTCTTCTTCAAGAGCAGTCAGTGCTCTTAACCACTGAGGCACCCCTCCAGCCCCTCCTGATAGTTTTAAGGATTTTGTTGTTCTCAGTGGTTTACATTTCTATTTAGTGGATCTCTTTACTTTGTCTTTCTCTGCACTTGGGGAGGGCTCATTGCGCTGTTCAGTCCTGCTGACTACTCTGCTCTGCTGTCTTCATTGCTGGGGGATTGTCCTGCTCTGCTGTCTTGCTTTGCTGCAGGACTAGTCCTGCTCTGCTGTCTTCATTGCTGGGGGTTGAACGGAGGTGGGGGCTCTCTATGCAAGGCAGGTGCTCTACCACTGAACAGCAAGCCCAACCCCTGCTGCTTTTTGTTTCTCTGAGGCAGGGCCTCATATTGTCCCAAATGGCCTTAAACTGGCCTCCTGAGCACTGGGCTTGTAGGCACAGGTGGCTGTGCTCTGCCCTTTTGGGGACTTCTTTGGTAGATAGCAGGACTTCTGAGTCTTACTCCTGATGCCACTTTACACCACACAGGGCATTCTTCCTCTCTCTCTCTCTCTCTCTCTCTCTCTCTCTCTCTCTCTCTCTCTCTCTGTCTCTCTCTCTCCCCTTTGGTTTTTCGAGACAGGGTTTCTCTGTGTAGCTCTGGCTCTGAAACTTGCTCTGTAGACCAGGCTGGCCTCGAACTCGGAGATTTGCCTGCCTCTGCCTCCTGAGTGCTGAGATTAAAGGAGGCGCTTTCTCCCTCTTTACCAGTTCTTCCTTCCCCTCCTTGTCTGGGTTGAGTCCACCTTTCATCCTGTCTGCCTTGTCCCCACAGTATGTTTATTTCCAGAACCTCCATGTCCCTTTCCCTGGATTGCGCATGCTCTGAGATGATCGTTCTTTTCTTTAGATTCCATCTTTGTAACTGGGGGCTCTGCTCTGATTCTGTCGTGAGCTTGATGCTCCCATCCTTCGAGCCTGCATGCTCTTCTGCAGTCAGCATCTCAATCGGAACATTTCTCACATGTTCGCCATTTGAGGGAATGTCTGGAAGAGAGATGGCAGGTTCTGCCTCAGACGGTTCCCATGAGCTGCAGTAAGAACGACTACACCCCGGTTTCCCAGGCCTGTGGGCTCCTCTCCCATCTGTGCTTGTATTGCTTAGGGGCTTCTCATAACTGAGTTCTGGGTTTGGGTTTGACTACTATCTAGAATGTATACTCTTCTTCTGGTTTTAGGAATTCAGTTTGGGAAGGCACTAACATGTGACCTAAGTCCTGTTTGCTCTGATTTCCTGAGGCAGACTTGTCATGGCAGTCCTGTGAGAGCAAGATCAGGGATGAGGAAGGAAACTAATGCCTATGCCTTTTAGATGTATTTCCTCCCCTAGATTACAACTTGCATCATGTATGGAAGCTGGTTGTTGAACGGGGGGGGGGGGGGGGGGGGGGGGCGGCGGCGGCGACGACACGGACAACGGGACGGACGGCGGGACGGGGACAACTGTGCAGCCATGGTGTGGGGGAGGGGCATGGTGGGAACAAGGTGTGTGGAGGGGGTAAGCTGATGCTTAAGGTGGAATTTGCCTCCTGGGCCCACATGGAAGGAGGAGGGAACAGGCTCAGATTATCCTCTGACCTCCAGGCATGCCATGTCCCCCTCCCCACCATGAAGAAATGTAATTAAATAATTCTTAAATAGAGATGTACTTTGAATCCTGTACATAGTATCTGTGAGTTTGAGGCCAACTGGGTCTGCATAGTGAGTTCCAGGACAACCGGGGCTACATAGTGAGACTCTGCTCAAAAAAAAACAAAAAACAAAGTCTTCAAGTCCATAGGTAAACATTCAAGTGTTTGGTGTTTGTTACCAATTCAGCAATTGGAGAAGCTGAAAAGTAGAGACAGACAGACAGAGGACTCTCTATGTAATTTTGGCTGGCCTTGAGCTCACGTAAATCTGCCTGTCTCTGCCTCCTGAGTGCTGAGATCAAAGGTGCCTAATCTAAGATCTCTAAGATGTCTGTCTATGTTTCTTCCTAAGAGCTTAGTTTTAGCTCCTAGGTTGAGGTGTTTGGTCCATTTTGAGTTAACCTGTGTTCAGTCTCAGGTAAGGGTCTTTGCATGTCGATGACCAGTTGGCCCAGATCCTTGGCTGATTGAGTCTTCATGCCTTGTAGCTCGAACTGGCCTAGATCTCGTCATCCTCCTGACTTGGCCTCCCAGGTGTTGGAATTATAGGCGTGTACCACCACACCTGCTTGTGTCTTAATTAATTTAGGTCCTTGATTTCATTTAACGATCATAACAGACCTGAGACCTGTTTATTATCGTCATTGATTACAGATTTTTAAAGCTGATTCTTATTTTTTAAGGATGATTTTGTTTTTATTTTTTAAATTAGGCATACATATGTGTGTCTGAGTGAGGGTTCATGCACAAGAGTGTGGTTCCTACAGAGTCTGGAGAAGGTTGGATCACCTGGAGCTGGCGCAGGGAGCGGCCTGACTGGAGTGCTGGGACCAAACTCCAGTTCTGTAGGAGCGGCCACAGAGCCCTCTCTCCAGCCTCATTTAGTTTAAACGTTAGTGGTTGTCCGTGGTCATCTTACCAGATGACGGAAGCCAACGTGGACAGTCCTGGAGAGAGGTCTGAGTCTCTTGTGCTCTCTCAAGTCCGAGTCGGAGGTCCCTGGCCTGTGCCTGTGTTCTAGGCTGTGAGACCCACAAGGGCTCCAGCCAGGAGAGGGTTACCAAGAGTCTAGAGACTGACGGCCATGTAGAGGAGGGTGTGGCTAGATACCTGAGTTCTCTTTCAGGCAGTGAGCTCCAGGAAGCCTTTGCTTTTTGTATTCCAGCGTCCCTGCTTGGGATGCTGAGCCATACACTGGGACTCTGCCCTTCGGGGATGTGTGAGGAAGTTGGGGCAGTTTTCAGGGTTCTTCTGTCCCCACGCTGCCCCCCTCACGAATGGCAGAGGTGACACTGGAAAAGCAGCATCTGAGTGACGGACCATCTGAGGTGGAGGTGAAACTCCCCGTTAGCTGCTGTGAAGGACTCACCCCGTCCTTTTCTGTGGTTTCTCCAGTTCTGGACTTCAGTGACCCCTTCAGCACGGAGGTGAAGCCCAGAATCCTGCTCATGGGTCTCAGAAGGAGCGGCAAGTCGTCCATACAGAAAGTCGTCTTTCACAAGATGTCCCCGAGCGAGACCCTGTTCCTGGAGAGCACCAACAAGATCTGCAGGGAGGACGTGTCCAACAGCTCCTTTGTCAATTTCCAGATCTGGGACTTCCCGGGGCAGATTGACTTTTTCGACCCGACCTTCGACTATGAGATGATCTTCCGGGGAACCGGAGCGCTGATCTTCGTCATCGACTCCCAGGTACACAGAGCCTCACCACGGCAGCACCTGCCTACCTCCCCACAGCCATTTGCAGTGGTTTTTGTTCTTGTAAAAGTGTGTGTGTGTGTGTGTGTGTGTGATGCACATACAAATGTGTGTGCAAGCTTTCATTCACCATAGCTCGTGTGTGTGTGTGTGTGTGTGTGTGTGTGTGTGTGTGTGTGTAAGAGAGATCAGAGGGCATCTCTTCAGAGTCTTCTCTCCCACACCTTGTGGGGTCAGAGGATCAAGCTTAGGTTGTCAGGTCTGAGCCAAGCACCTTTACCAGCTGAGTGATCCTGGGCCCAGTGGTTTAGGTTTTCAAATCTGCAATAGGTCCTTCCGTCAGACAAGGATTTCTCAGAGCCCTCAGACTCTGCAGCAGAAAAGGTTCCCTGTCCAGTCATAGCGCAAACTCCCTTAACCCATAAGATCATAACCTGATGTGGTAGTTTGGATGTGACTGGCCGCCCATAAGCTCATAGGGAATGGCACTATTGGGAGGTGTGGCTTTGTTGAGGTAAGTGTGGCTTTGTTGGAGGAAGTGTGTCACTGTAGAGGCAGGCTTTGAGGTGTCATATGCTCAAGCCACACCCAGTATCTCAGACTACTTCCCATTGGCCTGCATATCAAGATGTAGAACTCACAGCTCCTTCTCCAGCACCATGTCTGCCTGCACGTCTCCATGTCCCACCACGATGATAATGGACTGAACCTCTGAACTGTAAGCCAGCCCCATTTAAATGATTTCCTTTATAAGAGTTGCCGTGGTCATGGTGTCTCTTCACAGCAATAGAAACTAAGACACCTGGGAAACCTCATAGATGTAGGGCAGATCCCAGAAGACGTGTGGAATGATGACAGGTTCTCTGCAATAAACGTTTGTTTGAAGGCTACATATTACAGTATTTATTTTCAAAGTAGATAGAATTCTAAGTGAAAATTTTCTTCTGAATCAAAGTATTATTTTAAATTATTATTATTTTTTAAAGATTTATTTGTTTATTATGTATACAGTGTTCTGCCTGCATGTATGTCCGCATGCCAGAAGAGGACACCAGATCTCATCGATGGTTGTGAGCCACCATGTGGGTGCTGGGAATTGAACTCAGGACCTGTGGAAGAACAGCCAGTGCTCTTAACCTCTGAGCCATCTCTCTAGCCCCTTAAATTTATTATTTTATCTGTATGGGTGTTTTACCTGTGTGTATGTCTGTGAACAACCTGTATACCTGGTGCCTTCAGAAGCCTGAAGAAGGTGTCGGATTTCCCGGAACTGGAGTTATAGACAGTTGAGAGCTGCCGTGTGGGTGCTGGGAATTGAACCTGGGTCCTCTGCGAGAGCAACCAGTGCTCCTAACCACTAAGTCATCTCTCCAGCCCTTGAATCAAATTATTCTTAGCAGTGTATACTTGATTACTATAACTCTTGTATGTATTTTGTAGATGACTGTTAAAATGTGAGGTAGGTATCTCGTAGGAAGATGGATATTTGATTGATTTTTCCACAGTTCACATCTGTGTTTGAATCTGCAGTTCTGCTTTCCTTCTCTGCTCCTATAGCTGTGAGTACCGAGAAATGTGTTCATATGGATGAGTTGGGGATACAGAGTGAGTTTTGTCATAACATTTTGCACAAGAATTTTAAATCCTTCCAGATTGTGTCTCCTACATGATCTGATTTTCTGTCATAAAAATTATTTTTAGTAGTTTATTAACAGTTCTGTGTAGTCCTCCTTCAATTTGGTTGTAAGTGAAGAGTAGGCAGCCCTTGACTGGTGAGGAGCCCCGTTCCCCAGCCATTGGCCATCCTCTCCAACTGGGGCCTTGCCACGGGGCTCAGTGAGAAGAGGAGGAAGGAGACCAGGCTGGCCAGTGCTGGGGAGGGTGTGTGGGGTTGGGACCTTAGAGGGTGTCTGAGACTGTGGTGCCAGCTTCAGGCTTTCCCAGGCCTAAAGGGAGCGGTTCTCTAGGGAATTGCCAAATCCAGTCTAGAGTGAGGGTCAGGGAGTTCCCTGAAATAAAGTGCCCCTGCCATCCCGTCCGGTCAGCCTTCCAGGCGCATCTTTAGCAAACCCTTGTTCCAGGAGGCTGCACTGTGTGACCAGCTCTGAGTTTCTTCAGCGGGAGGTCTGTAGAAGGAGAGACTGAAATCCAATGCCAGACCCGTGGTGGGTTCATCAGCTCCCCCCCACAGCTTGTGCGTAGACCCTTCACATGCCTGGGCTGTCGGGAGCTGCTCTTCTGGTACTCCAACTTGTACTGACCTGTTTTCTGGCCTGTCTCCCTGTCTGTCTGCCAGCACTGTAAATCAAGGTGCTTGGGGCCCAGGAGTGGCGAGTGCATGCACAGTACAGGGCAGGGAACTCTCTTCCCTGGAGTCAGCCCATGTGTTTTTGTAGCTGTTTAAGTGGCTGCCCATGAGTAAGCGCATTCCAACCAGAGCTACAGATCATTTCGGACGATGGCTTGGTAAATACTCAGTTACCATACTGTGCTGTGTAGCAGCTCCAATGCAGATCTGAATAAGGCATTTATGATATGGCTGTAAGTTAGCCACAAATAGGTATATTTACTCATTTTTACTTTTCATTGTTCATTTTATTTTTAATCAGGGGTACATATGTCCCAGTGCGTGGGTCTGTGTGTGTACTTGTTTGTGTCCCGGTGTGTGGGTCTGCATGTGTATGTGTGTCCTGGTGTGTGGGTCTGCATGTGTACCTGTGTGGTGTCTCAGTGTATGGGTCTGCATGTATACGTGTGTCCCAAAGTGTGGGTCCGTGAGTGCACATATGTGTGTCCCGGTGTGTGGTTCTGCATGTGTACGTGTGTCCCAGGGTGTGGGTCTGTGTGTGTACATATGTCCCAGTGTGGAGGTCTGCATGTGTGTGTGTGTCCTGGTATGTGGGTCTTCATGTGTACGTGTGTCCCAGGGTGTGGTCTGCATGTGCACATGTGTGTGTCCCGTTGTGTGGGTCTGTGTGTGTACCTGTGTGTGTGTGTGTCCCAGTATGTGGGTCTGCATGTGTACATGTGTCCCAGGGTGTGGGTCCGTGCACATGAGTGCAGGTTCTTACAGAGAAGGAGGTGTCTGCTCTCCTGGAAGCAGCATTATAGGTGGTTGTGAGCTGCCCCACAGGTCCCTTAGGTCCTGGGAACTGGACTCTGGTCCTCTGCTGGACAAGCAAATGCTCTTGACCACCACACTCTCTCCAGCTCAAAGTTGCTTATTTTTAGCTAGGCAATTTTATTTAAACATAAAGCAGGCTTTTCAGTTAGGTTAGTAATTGTGTTTCTTGTTGTGTGTGTGTGTGTGGGGGGGGGGCGTTAATTTACTGCAGGTCACAGGAAAATCTAATAATGTTTGAGAAAGATCTTCCCTCCTCCTCTCTTCTCTCTTCCTCCTTCTCTCCCTTTTTCCTTTTTTCATACCTTTTCTTTCTTTGAGACAAGGTCTTAACTGTTGCTCAAGCTGGACTTGAATTCACAGCAGCCTTCCTACCTTAGGGAATGCTGGGATTACAGGCATGAGCATCTTGTCCCCCTTCCTCACTCCCCCCCCCCAACAAGGTCTCTTTACATAGCCCAGGCTGTCCTGATACTCACTGTGTAGCCCAGGCTGGCCTCAAACTCAGAGAGAGCTGCCTGCCTCTGCCTCCCAATTGCTGGGGTTAAAGTCATGGCAACACCATACCCAGACTCAAGTAACACTTACTAAAATCACTAGGTGAGGGGCTGGTGAACTGGCTCACTGGGAAAAGATGCTCACTGTCAAGTCTGACTGTATGAGTTTGATCCCCAAGATCCACATGGTGGAAAGAGAGAATTGACTCCTGCAAGTTGCCCTCTGGCCTCTACACCCATGTGTATGCACACACATACACCCAAACAAACAAACCGATAAATAAATGTGAAAATGATTGGGTGGGTCGAGAGTGTTGCCCAGAGCACTAGCCTGCTGTACCTAATACCCTGAGTTTGACCTCCGGCCACACACACGCAAAGGAAAAAGCATTGAGTGCTCTTACTAAAATTAATAATTAAGAGGCTTGAGAGATGGCTCAGCGGTTAAGAGCGTTTGCTACTCTTGCAGAAGACCCAGCTTTGATTCTTTGCACCCACACAGTGGCTCCCAACCCTCTGCAACTCCAGTTCCAGGGAATCCAGTGCCCTCTTCTGGATACTGAGGGCACTTAATGCATGTGGTGCACAGACAAACCTTCCAGCATGTCTCACACACATTAAAAAACAAAAAAATTATAGATTAACTAAGTGGTTTCCGGACCTAATACTCATCGGGTGGCAGCAGTGTGTAAAAAGTGTTTGCAGGGATCTTACCCGACGTTCTTGGGATGGGGAGAGGAAACCCTGACTTCCAGGAGCCCCCCCCACACACCCGCCCTCCTCCCTTCCTGTTGAAAATAAGCATTATCAAGCTTTTTTTTTCTTTTTGACAGTTGTTTTTGAGACATCTCACTAAGCTCTGGGTGGCCTGGAGCTCTCTCTGTAGCCCAGGGTGGCCTCAGGTTCACAGAGATCCTCCTGCCTCTGCCTCCCAGGTGCTGAGATTAAATATGTGCACCACCACAACTGGCTACGTTTTTTGTTTGTTTGTTTGTTTTTTTGAGACAGCATCTCACTGTGTAGCCCTGGCTGGTCTGGAACTCACTATGTAGACCAGGCTGGCCTCTAACTCATAGATTGACCTGCCTCTGTCTTCGAAATGCTGGAATTAAAGGTGTGAGCTACCACGCCTGATTTAAGGTTTTTTTTGTTTTGTTTTGTTTTGTTTTGTTTTGTTTTGGTTTTTCGAGACAGGGTTTCTCTGTGTAGCTTTGTGCCTTTCCTGGAACTCACTTGGTAGCCCAGGCTGGCCTCGAACTCACAGAGATCCGCCTGGCTCTGCCTCCCGAGTGCTGGAATTAAAGGCGTGAGCCAGCACGCCTGATTTAAGGTTTGTTTTTTAAGTTGTGTGTGTGATGTGTGTGTAACTTTGCAGAGTTCCCTCCTTTTGCCTTTCCACATGTTCCAGAGCTCCAGCTCCGGCCATCAGGCTTGCAGGTGGTGTGCCTTTACTCACTGAGCCATCCTGCTGCCTCCCGCCCCCTCCTTTCTCATGTCTAAGCAGGGCATGTGTGGTCTGAAACCACATATTGTTTCCCCAGAATACCTCACAGTCACAGTTTCTAGAAAGAAAAGGTGTTTTCACAGAACCTTGTGAAGGAAAGAAGAAGGAAGCCCAAGTGATTTCCCATGAACTAAATGCTTGACGCCTGCTCTGCAGAGAACTCGGAGTCTACCACATCTCCTGTAGCTGTTCCGCCCACTCCTGTGGACCTGGCGTTCCTGGTCACTGTGGGAGTGGGAGCGACGAGGGCCTGCCGTACAACTCCTAGAGCGAACAGCAGAGGAGAAGTTAGAGTGTCTTTTCCTTAGTGTTGTCATAGATGGCAAGAGCAAACAGAATGGGGTGCTGGAGCTATGGCTCAGCAAGTAAGAGGGCTTGCTGTGCAAGCCTGAGCGCCTGAGGATCTAGTTCAAATCCCAGCTTTGGTACAAAAAAAGCCCCAGGTGCCACACAAGCTAGGAAGCCCAGCGCTGTAGGGCAGAGCAGAGACAGGAAGGTCACTGGGGCTTGCTAACGGTCAGCGTAGCTCCAGACTCGATGAGAGACCTTGTCACAGAATCAGATGGAGTGATAGAGCAAGGGTGGGTACACACATGCACGCATATATGTGCAAACATTGCACACACACACACACACACACACACACACACACACACACACACGAAAGAGAAAAGAACATAATAGTTAGGCATCTGTAATCCTCTGTTGTAGTGATTACGGTACTTGTGGTGAACCCAGAGTCTGTGTGTGCTAGGCGAGTGCTCTGCCACAGGGCCACACTCTTGAGCCTTTACAATTTTTGTTTTGAGGTAAGAGCTCACTAAACTGACCAAGCTGGCCTCAAACTTGTGATCTCCTACCTTGCCCGGCTGGACAGCTAGGGTTGCAAGGCTTGTACCACTGGACCCCACATTTCCTTCCTTTCCCTGTCATGTTTAGTTTTTAGGGTCTTTTAGGGAAGGTGCACACTGCCACCTGAATTACCCTACCAGGCTCTCATTGATTTACTTATTTTTAATTGTATGTATGTCTCTGTGTGTGTGTGTGTGTGTGTGTGTGTGTGCACATGAGGGCCAGAAGAGGGTGTCAGGTCCCCTGCTTCTGAAGTTACAGGTATGATGAGCCTCCCCATGTGGACCTGGGAACTGAACCTGAGTCGTCTGTGAGAGCAGTATATGCTCTCACTGCCCAGCCTCTCTCCAGGCCCTCCAGTGTCTCGTTTTCAATCATTAAGGCTCTATACTATTTCATCTGCTAGTGTGAGCCGGGTGTGGTGGTACACCTTTAATGCCAGCACTTGGGAAGCAAAGAGGCAGGCAGCTCTCTTGTGAGTTTGAGGCCAGCCTGGTCTACATAGTTCCAGGACAGCCAGGCCTATGTAGAAAGACCCTGTCTCAAAAAAACAAAACAAAATAAAGTCTGTTAGTGTAATTAGTTTTATACATTGGACAGGGTTGTTTAGCATATTTTAGTATTTTCTTTGAATATTGGGTAACTTTGCTCACAGTCCTGCCGCTTAAAGTGGGCTTTCTCCTTAGTTAAAGATGTAAGTGGTAACATGTTTGAATGCACTCCTTTCAAGGACATACTTTAAGAGGTTACAAATATACCTCCCATGTAACCAGCCCACATTGAAGACATAGGATCTTTCCACCCTCTGGGTTCCCCGGGGCCTTTTCATTCCTGTCCCCTCAGTGCCCAGCCTCAGGCAACCACAGCTGTGCTTTGGGGGAAGTCTCCACACCTCTGCATTGTACCACTGAGCAATCCTAGAGATCATGGAGACAGGCAGGTATGTCTCAGCTGACTTCCCATGTGACTTAGTCACAAAAGCCGGCAGGAGGGCTGCAGGTGGTGATTTGCTGACTTCTCTGGATTAGTATTAAACTCCTTCCCATCCTCCTACCTAGCCTGATCGTGTCTCCATCTGTAGTCTCCATCAGTCCTTGAGAGCTTTAGGAAGCTGGGAGGCGTCCTATCTCACGGAAGACCTAGGTGTTGGTCTAGTTTCTTTTCCTGGAATTCCAGCTCCTGTCTTTATGATTACCAACAACCTACACTGTGACTACCCAAACAGCTGCGTTTTCTTAGCTTCTCGTCTCTGTGTTCACAAACCCAGGTTTGTATACTTGAAGTCTGTGATGCTGGAATTGTTTTTCTCAGGGGTGTTGGGAGTTTGGCAAAATATTTTTGGAGATTGTAGCTATGTGTTTCCAGGTGATGAGTGTGTATAGAATGTTCTGGAAACAAAGCTGAAGGCATGAACTTTGTTCCAGGATGACTATATGGAAGCACTGGCCAGGCTCCACCTCACAGTGACCAGGGCCTACAAAGTGAATACTGACATCAACTTCGAGGTGTTTATTCATAAAGTGGACGGTCTGTCAGATGATCACAAAATTGAAACCCAAAGAGACATTCACCAGAGGGCAAATGATGACCTTGCAGATGCTGGATTAGAAAAAATTCACCTGAGGTAAGAGCCAACACCCCTTAGGGTCTGGGTCCTAAGAAAGGCTGGAGCAAGTGTGCTTGGGTTTCCGTCACCACGGCTGGCAGGGTGTGGGTTGCATGGATGGTGTGGATTTACTTATTTACCTGTTTTGTGCTGGGATAGGATCAAAGATGCTTCGCACTTGCTAAATGCTAACCTTTGGTGAAAATAGTGTTTTGTTTTACTTTTGTATTCAACAAATTGTCAAAGCTAAACTTCTCGTCTCATATGAGAAACACAACAAAAGCTGTGACTCTAACCCAGCATGCTAACTGGTGCTAAATACTAGTTCCTGCTAGTAGGATGGTACTTATAACCTCGAACAGATGAGGCTTAAAATCATTAGGATAGGAATTCAGAGGAAAACTTCTCCCACTTATTTTGTGGGGTAGGACAGTGCATAATCATTGACTTTGCAAATTGGAAGATGAAGAAAATGGCGTGCTTCAGTATCAGTAATTTAAAAGCTACTGATTGGGCAACAGGCTTGTGTGGAGATGAGTGCAGAATCTCTTGTAGAATGTAAGGATGCTCACATGGATAAGGATAGCCAAACTCCAAAGCTTGCCGGTCAGTGCAGACGGGGCATGGCTCTGGCACCAGGGAGGGAAAGAGGCTTCCTGTTAGGACACACTTGTTTTTGACCAAGGCCATTATGAATTCTGAGGGGGGCTAGCGCTTGTGTGTATGTTACAATTGTACGTAAGATTACTGCCGTCAGTGGCAGACAGAGTCACAGGGAGCCTGATGAAACTCTGCCCTCTCTTTCAGCTTCTATCTGACAAGCATCTACGACCACTCGATATTTGAAGCCTTCAGTAAAGTGGTCCAGAAACTGATCCCCCAGCTCCCGACGCTGGAGAATCTGCTGAATATCTTCATCTCAGTAAGTAGATGATGGTGTGCTCCTGCCCAAGTCATTTGCAGAATTCCCGAGCCACATGGCAAGAGTAAGAAGTTGTGGGGGCTGGAGAGATGGCTCAGAGGTTAAGAGCACTGGCTGCTCTTCCAGAGGTCCTGAGTTCAATTCCCAGCATCCACATGGTGGCTCACAACCACCTGTAATGAGATCTGGTGCCCTCTTCTGGCCTGCAGCCATACATGCTGTATACATAATAAATAAATAAATCTTAAAAAAAAGTAGAGTAAGAAGTTGTAATACCTGCCTGCATTTCAGGGCCACTGTAGTATCACTCTTTTTTTGTTGTTGTTGTTTCTCTGTGTATCTCTGGCTGTCCTGGATCTCGCTCTGTAGACCAGGCTGGCATCAAACTTACAGAGATCCGCCTGCCTCTGCCTCCCGAGTGCTGGGATTAAAGATGTGCACCACCAACACCCGACCCCTCAGTTCGTATTTAATGTGTGTATGAATGTGTGTTTGGTGATGTCTTTCTCTTTTGTTTGCCTACCTTACTTATTTTTTGAGACAGGGTCTCATTATGTAGCCCTGGCTGGCCTTGTGAACTCACTCTTGAAGACTACTTCTACATTTTGTTTTAGAACCTTTAGATTTTTAACTCTGGAAATGTGTGTTTCCCTGGTGTGCTTGGATTGCTTATTCAAGTGTGAGGCAATCATCGGCATTAACGGAACCTTACCTTGGGTATGAAGCAGAAATCCTGGTTTGGGGGCCAGCACGTTGGTACAGCAAAGGCACCTGTTGCCAAGCCTCACCACCAGAGTCCAATCCGGACCACACGGAACAAGAGAGAGCCAGTTCCTTCCAAAGGTTGTCTTCTGACCTCCACATCTGTGCTGTTGCGAGTCCTAACTACCTCCAAACAAAAATATATAAACAAATGAGAGAAAATTTCTTTAAAACGCCTTGGTTCTCCCAATGAAATCTGTATTTGAAAATCCACAGATTTAACACTCTGTGAGTGATGAGCCGTGAGTCCTACAAATGGCCAGGCCAAGAGTTAGCAAACACTGTCCAAGTGGTTCACCAAGGATAACTTAGGCTAATTCTGCCTTTCATTTTTTTTCAAATCCATCATAAGATTATAAAAGTAAAGTTTAAATTGCAATAAAATGGTACAACAGGAGTTCCTAATAGTTTTAGCTTACTTATATACGGCATTGGGATGTCATATAATTTTTTTAAGTCTTTAGGGAAATCACTCTCTTATAAACTGTTTGTCTGCTGACTGTACAGATTAGAAGGCTTCACTGGGACAGTTTCACGGAGGCTTGTGTTGTGCTTTAATCCACCCCACCCTCCAAGCTGCTCTTCCTTCCCCTCGCCGCCCCTTCCCTGATTCGGTCTGAACTTGCTGTTACTTTTTTTTTTCTTAATTATGAATGCCCAGCCTTAACTTGGCTTCTTTCTTTCTTTCTTTTTTTTTTTTTGTTTTAATACACTGTTTATTTTTATTTTTTTGAGATTTTCATACAATATATTTTTTTATTTTTTAAATTACACTCGTGATATTTATTAATTACACTCATGATATTAATCACATTTGTGGTATTCATAGATTACATTCACAGTATTCATTCAATTATATATATATATATATATATATATATATATATATATATATATATATATTTATTTTTTAATTTTAAATGCCGAATGTCATTTATTGAAGGGGGGAGGAGGTCTTAAATACAGGCTTACAACACAATGGGAGAACCCCGGAGGGCAGAATTTCCGCTACTGATGTTTTATAATCTTGCATCTAAGCTGTTAACGCCCATTATTCAGGATACACAGACAAGGAACTTCCCTTAAGCATTCAGGAGGGTGGAACCTGGCAGGGAATTAGCATAGGGAGGATATCAAGGTCAAGATCCGCAAGCAAGGCAGCTGTTACTTTAAAGCATGTCTTTTCCCCCCTCAGAATTCTGGAATTGAAAAGGCGTTCCTGTTTGATGTGGTCAGTAAGATTTATATTGCAACTGACAGTACTCCAGTGGACATGCAGACTTACGAACTCTGCTGCGATATGATAGACGTGGTGATTGACATCTCTTGTATTTATGGGTAAGCCAAACATTCTTTTTATTGTAATTGAAACAAGTTTTTCAGACAATATATTCTGATTATGCTTTCCCCTTCCCCAAATAAAATATTCTTTTTTTTTTTTTTTTATGGTTTTTCGAGACCGCATTTCTCTGTAGCTTTGGAGCCTATCCTGGAACCCTCTTTGTAAACCAGGCTGGCCTCGAACTCACAGAGATTGGCTTGCCTCTGCCTCCCAAGTGCTGGGATTAAAGGCGTGCGCCACCATGCCCGGCTTTTTTTTTTTGTTTTTTTGAGACAGAGTTTCTCTGTGTAGTTTTGGTGCCTGTCCTGGATCTCGCTCTGTAGCCCTGGCTAGCCTCAAACTCACAGAGATCTGCCTGGCTCTGCCTCCCGAGTGCTAGGATTAAAGGCAAGTGCCACATCTTTGCATTTACTCACTTGACTTTTGTACTTTTGTTTTAAGTGACTGGAATCTAGAAATAGACCACTTAACATGCCAGTAAAAACAGGTAATTGTTGAGCAAATGCCTTATATGATTAAAACTTTGTTGCACATCTAATTTAATTCTCAGCTGTTCCATGAGGCAGGAATTGTTTTACAAATGCAGAAATGGACTTTAGAATGGTGAAATTTCTAGCAGCTGATCTACTGTCAGCAGGAAAAGAGCAGACTTTGAACCCTGGTCTAAATGATCATGATCTGATGCTGGAAAACCTGTCCACCCAGTGCACCCCATGGGGTAAAATAGACCCACAAGCTGTTGAGAACATTTCCATTATCCTGTTACAGAAAATACCACCTCAGTATTTTTAAAAATTTGATTTTGATTGTCTAGGTAGTGGAGAATTATAATACCGGGCAAATGACATCTACTAGTTTTTATTATGGCTTTAACATCATAGAAACTCAAACTTTCTATATGCTTAAAATAATATTTGAGAGCGGAGAAAGTTGTATTACTAAAGACGGAAACAATCACCATGCTTGGGAGTCTGCTGTGCACGTTTGTACAGTTGGAGTGTAAGCGAGCTGTTATTGATGTTGTCAGCACGTGGCTAGCTGCCCTCTCAGACCTTGGTTCCTCCCGCTGTTCTCTGCCTCACACCACCTGACATTCAGCCTGCTCTGTGGGCTTCTAGAAGTTTCAGGCTTAGCTACTCCTGTCTTCCACCATCTGAAAATTCTTTGCCCATCCTGTGAGACTTTCTGTTACCTCTGTCGCATATACATTCATGCACATGTCAGCTCATGTGTCCACATGACATGCTGACCCCCAAGACTGCGGTGAGAATGAAAACACTGTTAGAAGGCTCACACTCTTCCTGCCCTGATAGAGCCTAGATACATTGTACTTGCCATAATTTGTTTTTGCATCAGACAAGGACATCTAGCTTTACAAGTAGACCTTCCTCACGGTTAGGACCCTGTGGCAGTCTCTTATTTTAAAGCAGTAAATGGATGACCTTGAATGAGGCCTGGAAGCTGAGTGAGTCCGATCACAGTCTCAGTTGCTGTGGCAATCAGGTACAGTGAACAGTACAAATATCTGGCACATAGTTAATGATAGGCATTTCATTATTGTGCCATACGGTAATTAGATGTAAGTGGCGAGTTGTTTGGGTAAATGATGTTAATCAGAGGAACTTTCACCAGCTAAAACAAACAGGAGGAGAGAGGGAGCTGGGCTTTGCCAGAGATGGCTTTTCTGTAGTAGAATGCTGGTGTTCTGAGAACCCACAGGATCCAGTAAGAACTGGTTTGGATCACAGTGGGTTGTGGGTTCTAGAGTTTCCTCAGTATGCTTGCTAGTTTTATGTCAACTTGACTCAAGCTGGAGTCAGCAGAGAGGAGGGAGCCTCACTTGAGAAAAATACCTCCATAAGATTGACTGTAGGCAAGCCTGAAAGGCATTTTCTTAATTAGTGATTGATGTGGGAGGGTCCAGCCCATTGTGAGGGCGCCATCCCTGGGCTAGTGGTCCTAGGTTCTAAGAAAGCAGGCTGAGCAAGCCATGGGGAGCGAGCCAGTAAGCCACACCCCTCTATGTCTTCTGCATCAGCTCCTGCTTCCAGGTCCCTGCCCTGTTTGAGTTCCTGTCCCGACTTCTTTCGTTGATGGTCAATGATACGGAAGTGTAAGCCAAATAAACCCTTTCCTCCCCAAGTTGTTCGGTCATGGTGTTTCGTCACAGCAGTAGTCACCCTAAGACACTCAGTCTACTGGAGCAGCTGTAAGCCAGCTCAGTCACCAGCAAAGTGGGAGCTGGAATGTGGGTAGAGACGAGGGCCCTTGTGGGCAGCCCAGGAAGCAGGTGGCCTGGGGACAGGAGGTCTTACTGCACTTTCTCAGCTGCCTACTAGACACCACAGGACTTTCTCAGCTGAGGCTCTGCATAGTTAGCAGCTCGACACACACATAAACACACACACCAACATACACACTCACATGCATGTGTACACACACACACACACACACACACACACACACTCACGCGTATTCCACCTTCACATGTTTTCCTTGCTTGTAGATGATAAAGTGAACTGTACAACCATTTCAGTTGCAAAACTTCACCAGTTTCTTCTTGTAATTTTTTTGGTTCTTCCATTTTGTGTGCTGTATTACTTTGTTGTGGTGGTAAGAGCAATACCTACTTATGACAAGCATAAAAAATAAACTAGCTTGGGATCAGGGATTCGAGCTCAGTGATAGGGCGCTTGCCTGACCTGTTGGAAGCCTGCCTTAGATCTTAACTTAAAGCCAAAGCCCAGGGACTCACCTATGCTAGACAAGGGTGCTATCACTGACCTACATCCACAGCCTCTTTTTTTTGTTTGTTTTGGGTTTTTTTGTTGTTGTTTTTTTCTTTTGAGACAGGGTTTCCTGTGTAGCTCTGACTGTCCTGGAACTCATTATGTAGACCAGGCTGGCTTCAAACTCACAAAGATCCACCTGCCTCTGCCTCCCAAGAGCTGGGATTAAAGGCTGCGCCACCACTGCCCGGCTTATCCACAGCTTGTTAATTCTGTTTTCTAGCAGTTTTTCCTCTGGCCCAAGTCAAGCCCTGCATTTTTCTGTCCGGTCTGTTTGGACTCTCTTTGGAAGTCTTTGCCTTTGCTTCTGGCAGCCTAACTGTTCTCCCGTATGTACAAACAAGATGCCTTTGGCTACAGAGGCACGAGGGCTCGCCTCTACCTCCAC
Organism: Peromyscus eremicus; assembly: GCF_949786415.1. Taxonomy (NCBI): domain Eukaryota; kingdom Metazoa; phylum Chordata; class Mammalia; order Rodentia; family Cricetidae; genus Peromyscus; species Peromyscus eremicus. The sequence goes on from NC_081417.1 coordinate 54,673,875, forward strand.
TCCTGTTCCTCAGGCACCTAGAGAGGTGCCCAGCTGCCGCAGTACCCACTCACTGTGTTGGTAAGAGGGTGACTGCGAGAGCCGCTACACCTCCTGTGCCTGGGCTGCCGAGGTCTTCTACCCAAAGGCACTCCAAGCACACACAGCCTATTAGGGTGATAGTTTTCTGTGTGGGGGTCTGTCGCTGGGTTGCGATTTGGAGTTCTTCTTTCTTGAAGGTCAAATACATTCTGGTTTCTGTCTCCGTTTAGTCTCAAAGAAGATGGAGCAGGAGCCCCGTATGACAAGGAGTCCACAGCCATTATAAAGCTGAATAACACAACAGTCCTTTATCTAAAAGAGGTGACAAAGTTCTTGGCGCTCGTTTGCTTTGTCAGAGAGGAAAGCTTTGAGAGAAAAGGTAACTTTCGGTGTGATTTCCAAGGACGGCCTCGGTTCATGCTGCCTCTGTTGCCCGGTGGGTGTGTGTAGACACGGCGTGCCCGCAAAGCCTCTAGGCTTTAGTTCCTTGGCCTGAGGCAAGCCTGCATGATGGAGCTGGCGTCTGGCCCTGCCTGGCCCTGGTGTGCCTGGCCCCGGTGTGCCTGGCCCCGGTGTGCAGCCGAGAGGGATAAGGTGGAACCAGAACCAGATCCTCCATGGGCCTCAGCTGTTACTTTGCCAAGCTGTTGCACCAGGAAAGGGTTTCTTCGCCTATGTTGCAGACGGGGCCTGTCCCTGGGCCCCAGTGCTAGGTGTTTGGTAAACCATGTGACCGTTGTTCTCCCGATTACAGAGGTAGATGGCATTTGTCTGCTTGGCGTTCACATGCTCTCTTCAAATGGCAGGGATGGTGTCATGATGCACACAGTGAAGGAATGACCAATACTGCTCTAAACGTGACTTGTAAGGGTCAAGTTCAGTTGGTGAGGGGTATGTGTGTATATTTTAAGTAAAACAATTAACTGATTTTTTTAAAAACTTATTTTTTTCAATGATGCCAGCTTGGCTAGGGTGTAGTTTACTGGTAGCTAGGGTGTAGTTTACGACTGCTATCAGTGCTGTGGGTGGCACAGAGCTTGTCCATCTGCTCAGAGGCCTGGGCTTGATCTCCTGTGGTACGGAATGCAGAGCTAAACATCGCAAAGGCGAGCCGGGAAGCGCAGTGGTTACAGCCGCTGCTGCTGCTGCTGCTGCTGCTGCTGCTGCTGCTGCTGCAGCTTCTGCTGAAGCTTCTGCTGTCCTGTGAGCATGAGTGCTCATGATAAACTTGTTCCAAAATTAAGGAAAACATAAGGAACAAGATGAAACTTTGTATCTGAGCTAAGCCTTGTGTTACATTTCTGAGATTTTTTTTCCCTCTCTTTACTTCATCCCTTCATTCTCAACAAAACTGGCTGCACTGTTGGGATGGTTTCACTGTAATAAAGCCAGTTCATATTCTCTCTCTGTAGTGTATGCATGTATTGTATGTGGTGTATTCGTGTGGTATATGTAGTATATATGTGTGGTGTATGTGTGTGTTGTATGTGGTGTATTTGTGCGGTATATGTGGTATATATGTGTGTTGTATGTAGTGTATTTGTGTGGTATATGTAGTATATATGTGTGGTGTATGTGTGTGTTGTATGTGGTGTATTCGTGTGGTATATGTGGTATTTGCATGTGTTAGGTGTGGTGTATGCATGTATAGTATGTGGTGTCTTTGTGTGCATCCATATGTGTGGATGCCCAAGAGCGGACAGAGGCCAGGTCCTCTGTCACTCCGCCTTATGCCCTTGAGACAGAGTTCCTCACTGAAGCTCAGTGAGTCCCTCACTGAAGCAGAAACTCACCTTTTGGCTAGACTGGCTGACCGGCGTGCCCAGGGAGTATCCTGTGGGCACTTGCTCCCCGCCCCCACTCCACCAACAGCACCGGTGGGATTCCTCAGCTCAAAAGGCTAGGCCTGTTTTGGTGGCTTCCAGTGACTATTAACAAAATATCTTTCAGACTCTATGGTTAATATGTCCAGTTTGCTCTATCCTTATCAATCCTGAATTTTACTGTTTCAGGAAGTTGCTTTTCATTTAAATTTCCATGTCCACCCCTGAGGCTGTGTGTCTTCCAATGACTTCTGTGTCATTTTTCTCAAAACTCTGAAGGGTGTTCATCTTTTGTTCCTTATTTCCATCTGCTGGCAGGAGCAACAGCGTATCTATTAGATTATGGGCTTCCTTTGGGAAGATAGGCAGCAGGACTCGGCCAGTACACGGTGGTAGAGGCTTGCCTCTCGTGCGTGGTGCTGTAGGTTCAGTCCCAGTACTGACTGAGCATCCCCTGTCAACAAATGAAGATAGACAGGGCCTGTACTTCGTTCTTCTCGCTCACTGTACAGGAGATTTTACTCAGACCCAAAAAATGTAAGTGGCGTTGTTGAAATCTGACAGCACCAGCTTGTGTTGGGGCTAAAGATGGCTAGCTAGGGAGCAGGAGAGGTGATCCTCCCCAGGGACGAGCACACCAGTTGGTTGTCCAATGCCAAATGATCGGCCCTGAAGATAAACATACAGGTGGCCATCTATGGAGTGAGCAGAGCAGGGTATGTTTGGGAACATACATGTATATACATATATACATGAAGTAACAATTAGTGGAAAAGGTGGCCATGAATTTGAGGGAGAACAAGGAGGAAGAAAAGGGGAGGGAGAAATATTGTGACTAAATTGTAATCTACTTAAAAAAAAAAAAAAAAACATGTGGACCTAGGCTAGGTGTGTGCATACACACACACATTCACATTCTACATCTCTTCCCACATTTACTGTTGCTTGGTGTTGCCTGTGGATTTTGGAAGCTAAGGGAAACAAGGGCCACACAGATGTATAACTTAAGTGGGCAGCCGGTTCTAAAGTTTAGGAACATTTGCGCTAGGCTAGAGAACTTGTTTATTTTGAACCAATTTTATAATTAACTGAAAAGTTGCAAAAGTAGTAAATAATCTTCGAGCTCCCTTTGACAACATTTGACCTGGGAACTGACAGTCTTGCAGTTTCTAGCTGGAACGAGCTTGTGTACATTGACAAGCGTCCCACACAGAAATGCCACCGTGTCCTTCCCGCTCGGATAGTGCATGTTTTCTGTCTGTTCCCGGAGAATCTCTAATAAAAGTCGTATCAGGGTTTCCACTACAACGTTTCTAAGATTAAATGCTTCACGCTGCACAAATCCAGCTGCACCTTCAGCCTCTGCCATAACATCTGGCTGTGTGCAACTAAGTTCAAGTAGGAATGGATCATAGAGATCTTTAGTAAATTATTACGAAACCACAATCTCTGATGACAGACAGGTTTTGTAGCATATAGTAAACTAACTAGCAACCTAGCTGTTGAGTTTAATTATGTTATAACTAAAGAATGTAGGGAAATGGGCATGTGTAAAGTTTCAGCAAGACAGGCAATCCTGGAATTCACTCTGTAGACCAGACTGGCCTTGACCTCGAAGTTGTGCCTGCCTCTGCCTCCCGAGTGCTGGGATCACATACGCCACCAACACCTGGCCCCTCAGCTCATATTTAATGTGTGTGTATGCGTATGTGTTTGGAGGTGTCTTTTTCTTTTGTTTCCCTACCTTATTTAGTTATTTTTGAGACAGGGTTTCACTATGTAGCACTGGCTGGCCTTGAACTCATATATGGGTCCTGGGGAATTTAAGTTGTCAGGCTTGTGAAGCCAGCCCTTTTTGAAAATAATAATAAAAAATTGCTGTTTTATTATAGAGTGTGTGGAGTTGGTTCTCCCTTTCCACCTTCATTGTGTTTGGGAGTGGAATTTAGGTCATTCAGGCTTGCAGAGCAAACACCTGCTGAGCCGTCTTGACAGCCCCTGATTTATCTTAATTACAACTAGTCTTCAATCTGAATGATTAAGGTAGTGCCGTTCAGTGGTTTTTCAGATCTTTTGGGGGCACAGACACCTTTGGAAATGTGGCAAATCCTCTGGAAGCTTCTGGAATAGTCTTCAGCAAGAGCACCTGCCATTCCTGAGACCTAGGCCTGTTACATGATGGCTGCGCCTCTGCTGCCCCCTACTGGCCACGGATGACAGGAACGACAGGTCGTTTCTCGTGCGTTTAAAAGTGTTTCTGTCTTCTCCTGCAGGCCTCATTGACTATAATTTTCACTGCTTCCGGAAGGCCATCCATGAAGTTTTTGAGGTGAGGATGAAAATGGTGAAATCTCGGAAAGCCCAGAGTCGGTTGCAGAAGAAGAAAGGAACTACTCCCAACGGGACCCCTAGAGTACTGCTGTAGGGGAGCCGGAACCCACGCAAGCGTGTGCGATGAGGGTGCCACACGGCACTACAGGAAGGAAGGAGGAGCCTGGGACACTGACAGAGATTTGTTAAGGAAAAAAAAAATACTCTCTTTTTAAAACAAAATAAGCACTTCGAAGCAGAAACCTGTACAATAACAATAAAGTGAACCCCACTGTACTTTCATTATGTAAATGTAAACGTTTATGTCGATAGAAAAATCCCGTGTGAGAACTGCCAGGAACTGTACATATTTTGCACTTTTTTCATGTTTTTTTTCTCGTTGAGGTTAACTTTGATAAGATGACTTTTCTAAACTTTTCTGTACGTGGTGTCAAGGACGTGCATACTGTAGTCCATGTGGCAGTCGGAAATTAATCCAAAGTAACACACTGTTAATGACTTTTTGTAAACTGGGGAATCTTTGCTACCAATTATTGAGGGGGAAATCATTTCTCAGTGCAGCAGGAGTGGGTCAGGGCTGGGAGCAATAAGAACTCCTCCTGTTTGTAATGAGTTTTGTAGGAAATGGGAATTTTGTAGGAAAATGTTAGTACCAGGCTTACATCTAAGTTTGTACCCCTGTGGCCATGCCTCCCTACTCACCCGTCTTTAGGAAGCTCTTTACCTCAACACACATCTTTGAAGTCACTTTCTTCAGATAGGTGATTTCTTTTTGCTGTATTATTCTAATGAACTTTTGGGACCAGATTTCTAAAATGATGCCAATCAGTATAAAGAACTATGAATGTTGTTAGAGGAGACAGGGAAAAACAGCATGGATTTGTTGGGGGGCAAATTCTGGAGGTCCTTCCGTACCTGCCCAGGATGTAGGCAGATGGCCACTCAGACTAAATGCACTTGGTTCTTGTGTTTTTATTTGGCTCCTGTGAATGGCCTGGTGTTGTGCTGTGTTTAAAGTCTTTGTTCAGGGCCAGTGGCCACCGGTGTAGAGCAGATCTTTGGTCTCCACTATCGAGTTTAGTCCTTGGTGGCTCCGCTGGTTACCCGAATCCCACTTCCATCTGTGACAGTATGCCTCAAGTCCTCCACCTGCTCCTGCCAAGTTCAGCTTACTACTAACTTGCTCTGCAGGATGGAAGGCACAGGAAAGCTTGTGGCCAGTGGGAAAGGACAGCCTAAGGTAGAAGTTAGTTTTTTTTTTTTTTTTTTTAGATGAGCAGGGAATTGAGAGTCCTAGATCTAGCCCTGCACCCAGCCATTCCAAAGGTTAGCACTGTCGGGTGTGCATGGCGCTAGAAAAGGTCTTTTTAAAGCAGAGTCTCCTGGGGACATCAGAGCTGCTCTTGCATCTTGTCCCTGAAGCCCATTTCCTCCCCCCCCCCCCAGACAGGGTTATCTCTATGTAAATGTCTTGGCTATCCTGGAACTCACTGCGTAGACCAGGCTGGCCTTGAACTCAGAGATTTGCCTGCCTCTGCCTCCCGAGTGCTGGGATTAAAGGCATGTGCCACTGGCGCCCCACCAATCCCACTTTTAAATGTCATCTTCCATCTTCGTGCTTCCTTCCCCAAGTCTGTCTGTGTTTGTTTTTGGGATGTGTGTGTTTTGTTTGAGACAGGGTCTCTATAGCCCTGGCTGTCCTTGAACTCAGAAATCCACATGTCTCAAGTCTCTGTTTCCGCCAAGTGCTGGGATCGAAGGCATGCGCCACCTTGCTATGGCAGGTCTTCTGAAGCTGGTAACTGAAATGAGATGGATGACTGAAGCTGTGATCTGAGCCCCCCAGTAGTCTGTGCCGTCTTAAGGAGGTTTCTAGTAATCATTAAGGCATCATGGCTCCTTCCTTACAATCCCTGTGCAGAGACCCGAATGAGTTGTTAGGAGCCTGGAAGTCCCAGAGAAGTTTCTGTTCTCCTTAATTTTCAGAGCTATTCCCTCACGGGCCTTTGCCAACAGGCTGGATGGAGGTGGGCTGCTCTTAAGAGTCTAATCCCACACACGAGAGAGGGAGAGGGAGAGGGAGAGGGAGAGGGAGAGGGAGAGGGGGAGAGGGAGAGGGAGAGAGAGAGAAGAGCACACAGTTTGTTTGCTTTTTTTGAGACAAGGTCTGAGGTAACCCAGGCTGGCCAAGGACGATCTCCAACTTCTGATCCTCCTGCCTCCACTTCCCTGAAGTACTGGGATTACGGGGATGCACCAGCACGTTTGGTTTGTACAGTGCTGAGGATTGAATCCAGGGCTTCATGCATGTTGGGCAGCTCTCTACTAAGCTAGTATCCTGGCTCCTTTTCTTAATAGTTTTTACAAAGTATTTCTCTTTGAACAGACAGAGAATCAAGTTTTTAATAAGACTTTATTTTCAAGATACGACACTTGCCTATCTGGTAAACCACATAAAACTACCAGGTAGATGTGGAGCTTCCATCTTTAAGCTGGTTATATAATGGTTTTTTGTTGAAATGTGCCTTAAAAGCCTATCACTTCAAGAGCATGCGATTCTTTGGAGGATAGGCAGAAACAGTCCTATGACCTAGGGCCCACGTTCCTGATCATAAATGCACTCTGTAGTGACTCATATGCTAATACTGACTACTCCCTCAAGCCTCGTGTGACAATGACCTCCAAAGACGCAGGAGTTACATCTGAATGGTGAGGTTTTCAAGTCTGTGACTAGAACTGCAATGTATCTTCACATTCGTTTTGTATTTTATCTTAGATTCGGGAGTTAGCTTAATGCATTGTGTAGATGCGTGTTTATGCTCAAGTGTGACCATAAACAGGTCAAACTTCTGGCTACAGTGGCTGCACTAGAACATTTTTGTTTGTTTTAGGAGTTGAGAACGTGAAGATTTGTAGAGCAGGGCAGCCTTTTTTGCTTTTGGAGTCAAGTACTTCTGTGTAGTAGCCAGACTGACTCACCGTCTTCGCTAACTGTAGTCATGGAGATTAGCGTGAGTGACCAGGATGGAGTGCTTTCAAAGGAGTATAAATCAAAGCTGATTAATATTTACCAAGTGTTATTTTGTGAACACAATATATTTTGGATCCTTAAATACGAAATGACTAGAAGCCACAGCAATACTATTATGTATGGGCTGTGTGCCAACTCGCTTTGACACGGAGTTCATGAAAACAGTGGGGCTGTTGTGATGATTAAAATACAGTATGCACTCAACAAACAGACTGGCGTAGTTTGTAATCAAGCACACTGTGTGTTTCACCGTTGATAGTGCGTCATTTATAACCACTGCTAGCCCACTCTTCAGGGATGTCAGCTACCAACCTGAAAGCATGTTCGTATGCTGATGACTTGGTAACAGACTCACAGCTTAGTGTTCTGGGAGCAGAACAGTCTCTTGTTGAAAGTAGTATGGCCTTTCATATTTAAGATGATATTTATCATATATATGTGTATAGCACATATATACACACATGTTTGTATACATACATATATATCTATATAATCACTGTTTTATTGGTTATGTTAGATCCATTTAATAAAAAGTAAAAAAAAAAAAAAACCCAACAGCCTTTTGAGGTGGAGTCTCTAAGTTACTCAAGCTGGTCTTGAACCTCTGGGTGCACTGATCCTCCTGCCTCGGCCCCTCTGCAGCTGGGCCACAGGCTGGTGTAACCAGCCTTGACTGTTCAGCAAAACCTCTCTTGATCACTCAGTTCTAATTTTATGCAAATGAAGGTAAATCATTTCGTAAATTGAGCTATTATTATTATTATTATTATTATTATTATTTTGAGACATGGTCTCACTATATAGCCCTGGCTGTCCTTGGAACAGTGTAGACGAGGCTGTCCTCAAACTCTGAGGTTTGCCTGCTTCTGTCCTCTGAGTGCTGGAATAAAAGGTGTATGCCCAGTTTTCATTTATCCTTTCATTTAACCCCATTTTCCTTCAGCATCGCTCCAGCCTAGGGCCTCCTCACACGTAGTAGACAAGTGCTCCAGCCTAGGGTAGTTGACAAGTGCTCCAGCCTAGGGTAGTTGACAAGTGCTCCAGCCTAGGGCCTCCTCACAATGAGTAGACAAGTGCTCCAGCCTAGGACCTCCTCACACATAGTTGACAAGTGCTCCAGCCTAGGGCCTCCTCACACGGAGTAGACAAGTGCTCCAGCCTAGGACCTCCTCACACTGAGTAGACAAGTGCTCCAGCCTAGGACCTCCTCACACGTAGTAGACAGGTGCTCCAGCCCTCTGGAGCCCTCGGCACACCACATTTCCAAATCTGGAACATGCTTGTTAGGGTTGTAGAACTATTCTTTTTTTAAATTTTTATTTATTTATTTATTTATTATGTATACAGTGTTCTGCCTGTATATATGCCTGCAGGCCAGAAGAGGTCACCATATCTCATTACAGAAGGTTGTGAGCCACCATGTGGTTACTGGGAATTGAACTCGGGACCTCTGGAAGAACAAACACTGCTCTTAACCTCTGAGCCATCTCTCCAGCCCCTGTAGAACTATTCTTGACCATGAGCTGTCCTGTGACTTTACTGGCTCATGAAGGCATATCTGATGTCTGAGGCTCTCTGTTACTTCTGATGACCGTGATCTTTTCCAGGATTGAGAATCCATGAGTTTGCCCTTTGGTGCTACTTTGATAACCCCAAGACCCAGCAAGATTGGCTTCCCATGGCAGATGGCTGAGCTGCCACACTGAAGGTAGAGCCATTAACGTCTCTCCCACTGCCTGAGCCCCTGGCCGTCCTGCTCCTGGGGCAGATGAATTATTCTAATTTCTCTAAACAGAATCATAAAATGAATAGACTTTTTAGGAATGGGGGTGGGGGCTCTTCTGGAGTTGCTCAACCACAGCAGGACAATCAGACCTTCACCCCAAACTAACCTTCCCAGGCTGCCTGCGGTTTCCTTTCCAACACTGTGGGAAGATGAGCTCCAGGGTCTCAACCCTCTTCGATGAGACAGCCCATAAGCGGGTGGTGATTCTGGACCTTTAGTAAGGTGGGAATTAGGCTCTGCTTGCCCTCCCTGCAAAGCAGTGCAGAGACATGGCTCACCTGGAGAGACCTGTCTGTCCATCTAGTGGGAAAGGGGCTTACCTGGGGCTCAGTGTGTGAGGAACAATCACTATAGCCCACAAAGTCCTGTCTGATTTCATTGTCTAGGCCTTAACCATTTCCTAGGATGTTTAATGTGACAGATTCCCACAACTAACTCATCCTTCCTGAATCAAAATTGTGGAAAGCTAGAGATTTGTATTTTAAATATATACTCGATAAATAATCCTTATAATTGGGAGACCTTGTTTTCCACGTAGTTGTTACAGAGCTAGGGAGGGGAGATTGTGGTGGATGAAGATTATAATCCCCCAGGGAAGCTTTCTTGAATCCTCCATGCACATACATTCATATATTCATATATTCATACGTGTGCATATATATATATATATATATATATATATATATATCATGTGTCTTCCAACTTGATTACGAGTTTTGAAAAATTATTTAACTCAAGTTCTAAGGAATCTGATGCTCTCTTCTGGCCTCCATAGGCACTGCATGCACATGGTGCATGTACCTACATGCAGAAAACTTAAAAAAAAAAAACCAACCAACTATATTGTTTAAAATACTGTACACTATGATACATGTAAATGATATAAAGTCCATTTCAATTGTATATTTAAATCTTTGCATTTGTATCACAAATTATATAAAATGTTGTTTAGATGAATTGTCTCTTCCTCACACAATTCCATTTGATTCTTCACTGCACTTTCTGGTTCTTTATCATCATCAGAGCATTTGCAATGACCTAACAGTCTTTCTTGGTGTTTAAGACCACACACACTTTAAATGTAGTGTGTTATTGTCGGGAGGTTTTACTGAATTTGGAGACTGATTTGTTGTTTCAGACGGGCGGTCTGGAGCTTGCAGTCTTCCCCTCAACCTCCCAGAGTGCTGGAACTACAGGTGTGTGCAGCCATACTTGATTGGGATCGGGTTGCTTTTGTTTTTCCTAGTGCTGGGATCTACCCCGGGGTGCTGCAGCGGGCAAGTGCTCTGTCATTACGGTGCCCTCAGCCCAGAAGACTAGTTTCCTCTGCATACTACTGGTCTCCACAAATAAGTACCTCTATTTTCTCTTTCTTTCTTTCTTTCTTTCTTTCTTTTTCTTTCTTTCTTTCTTTCTTTCTTTCTCTCTCTCTCTCTCTCTCTCTCTCTCTCTCTCTCTCTTTCTTTCTTTTTCTTTCTTTCTCTCTTCCTTCTTCTTCTTCCTCCTCCTCCTCCTCCTTCTTCTCTCTCCTCTCTCTCTCTCTCTCTCTCTCTCTCTCTCTCTCTCTCTCTCTCTCTCTCTCTCGTTTTGAGACAAGGTTCCTCTGTGTAACAGCCCTGGCTGTCCTGGAACTCACTCTGTAGACCAGGCTGGCCTTGAAGTCACAGAGATCCACCTGCCCCTGCCTCCCAAATGCTGGGATTAAAGACGTGCAGCCCCCACCACCCAGCTACTGTTTCTTTACTTAATTACTTCTAATAATGACTCCTATTGAATGTTCCCCAAGCTCACTCCCTCAGCAATGATTAATTAACATGTCTTTGTCTCTCTCTACCTATCTGAGGTGGGTGATTTTTATAACAGAAACTTGCTACCATTTCAGGATTTTAAAAGACATGTCTTCCTGAACAGTATTTTATTCAAAATCAACAGATTGAAAGTCCCAAAGTTCTCCCTCCTACTTGGCCACATATGGCTAATATTACTGTTTGCAAATATCTGCACCTAGACTCTCCTTCAAGTCTCAGGGGAAGTAAAATTGGTGCCAGTATTTTCTCACAGGACACTGGAAGCCAGGCAGATGGTGGCACTCTTGGGTGTTGAGTGCTGAGAGTGAGCTGTGGGGAAGGCCGGGCTGCTGTGCAGAAGCCAGGATTAGGCTGTCAAGCTTTGCCTATATTGTAAATTGAGTTTCGAGGGAAAGCAGTATAGCGTTTTCATGAGTGTGCTGAAGAGACTGGTAATTATAGCCCAGAATGCCAGGGCACAGAAGTGCTTTCAGAAGTTCCATAATTCCTGTATGTGCTGACCTTTGTCTGCAGAGTGAAGAATGAAACATGTACTTATGAACTATTTTTTTTAAGTTTGTGGCTATTACAGTGAAAAATAAAAATCTGCTTAAAAGTATTGAACTCAGCCATTTACTGTTATAGCTTCCTAGTAAGTAGCAAAGTGACCCATCTGCCGAGGCGGGGACAGCGTTTTCAGCTAGTCAAGTTGGTATGAAGACTACCAAGCTCCCTCAATCAGCAGCTGGCTGGCTGGGGATGGGAGAGTAAGAGAATGGAGTGACAGGGAGGGACGAGAGGAAAGGGGCACAGGCGGAGTGCAGAGGGACACCGCATGAGAGGTGTCAGAAGGCAGAAGACACAGAAGTGCCCCCGCTGTCTGCTCCCTGTCACACAGCACAGTTGCATCTCAGCTGCAGGTGTTTCCTCTAGAGCCAAATTTAGAAGATGAGAGCACTCAAGCCAAACCCAGCCATTGGTTCATAAGAACCAAGACAAAGGAAGATACAGATTGTAATCTTTTTTCGTTTGTTTTTGTTTTTTCATGACAAGATTTCTCTGTGTAACAGCTCTGGCTGTTCTGGAACCCACTCTGTAGCCCAGGCTGGCCTCAAACTCACAGAGATCTGCTTGTCTCTGCCTCCTGAGTGCTGGACTTAAAGGCATGTGCCGCCACTGCCCAGCTAGACTGTAGTCTTTACTTCTAATTTAAAACAAAAATTCTTGGCAGTTTTACTTATTTTATGAGTATTTTGTCTACGTGTGTGTGTGTGTGTGTGTGTGTGTGTGTGTGTGTACCACATCCCCCTCCTCCTGGGGGTAATGACTGGGCCCTGCTTAATGAACTGGCTGTTTTTCAGTACCTGCTCCTTCATAAAAGTCAAGTATTTGAAAAGCAACTACAAGAAACCAGGAGCAAAGTGACAAAGATTACAGCATTTTGTCCTGACCAGAATTCCCCGATTCCATTTTGTGTCTGATGGGGCACCTTTTCAGTCCCCTACCAGACCTGTACAGTCATGTCCGCCTTGGCAGCATATTTGGGACTTTCCACGGCTCAGATGCATAACCGAAATATCTGCTGAATATATAGTCAAAACAAATACCACCAGGTTCCCCTGACCTACACCTGACAAGGTCACTTTGGTTTCTCTTTAGACACGCTGTAACCTGAGCTTTGGTGATGAGAGTTTCTTTGGGGCAAGAGTTTGCTCTTAGTCGTTGACTTAAATAAAGGGCTGTAAATTGGCCTTATATGTGTGGTGGTCTGTAACTTTTC